>NW_026610449.1:0-264571 GCF_029499605.1 Hyla sarda | reverse complement strand
TCTTGGAATCAGAATAATTGGTAAAAGCATCTTAGAGTTATTAATGCTTAAAGTGACAGTGGTCAGAATTGCAAAAAAGGGCTGAGTCCTTAAAGGGGTACTCCGCCCATAGACATCTTATCCCCTATCCAAAGGATAGGGGATAAGATGTCAGATCGCCGGGGTCCCACTGCTGGGAACCCCCGGGATCGCCACTGCGGCACCACGCTATCATTAATGCACAGAGCGAATTCGCTCTCTGTGTAATGACGGGCAATATAGGGGACGGAGCAGCGTGACGTCATGGCTCCGCCCCTTGTGACATCTCGACCTGCCCTCTTAACGCAAGTCTATGGCAGGGGGCATGACAACCGCCACGCCCCCTCCCATCGATTTGTATTGAGGGGACGGGCCGTGACATCACAAAGGGGGTGGAGCTGTGACGTAAGAAGGGGGCGGAGCCGTGACATCATGATGTTCCAGCTCCTGTATTGACCGTCATTACTCGCAGAGCGAACTCGCTCTGTGCAGTAATGATAGCGTGGTGCCGCAGCGAAGATCCCGGGGGTCCCCAGCAGTGGGACCCCAGCGATCTGACATCTTTTCCACCATCCTTTGGATAGGGGATAAGATGTCTAGGGGCGGAGTACCCCTTTAAGGTGAAAAAGGGCTCAGTCCTTAAGGGGTTAAAATACGAGAGTTCATTTTCGCTACACTTTTTTTTTTGCGTCAAATATGCTGAGTTTGGAACCAAATTTTCATGGAAAATTCTGGCGGAGCATCTCACACAATATTCCATGATTACCAGTGCCCATACAAGCAATTACTATATGAATACAACATGTCCAGGGGTTAAAAGTTCAGTGACCATAAAAAATTAATTATTTATTTTTAACCCCTTTGACCCCTTAAGGACCCAGGGCGTATGGATATGCCCTCGGTTTCTGATCATTAAGGACCCAGGGCATATCCATACGCCCCTTGGGAATTCCAGGCCCCACCGTGCGGGGATCGGGATGCCTGCTGAAATCATTCAGCAGGCATCCCGTGCAAATGCCCAGGGGGGTCTATGGTGACCTGGAATATAAGGGGGATCGCGGTTGTCCAAGACACCCACGATCACCCTGAAGGGAAGAGGTGCCACCCCTCCTATCCCTCCTATCCCTGGTATTGGTCATCAAGAAGCAACGACCAATAGCAGATTGGGGCGAGGGGGGGGGGTTAACTTTCGGTTTCCCCGTTCTGCCGACCCACAATAGGCAGGGCAGAACGGGGAAACCGACAGGGACCGGCACCGAAGTACACTCACCTGTCAGCGGCAGCTGCGGGTGGCGATCGGCGGCAGAAGAGGATGGCGATGTGGCTCTCTGGATCCTACGGAAGCTAGTGAGTTGCCTAGCAACATCTGGAGGGCCACAGTTTGGAGATCACTGTGCAGTGGTCTCTAAACTGTGGCCCTATAGATGTTGCAAAACTGCAAATCCCAGCATGCCCAAACAGCAAACAGCTGTCTCGGCATGCTGGGAGTTGTAGTTGCGTACCTCCAGCTGTTGCATAATTACATCTCCCAGCATGCCCTTTGGCGATCAGTACATGCTGGGAGTTGTAGTTTTTCAACAGCTGGAGGCATACTGGTTGGAATATACTGAGTTAGGGAACAGAACCTAACTGAAGGTTTTCCAACCAGTGTGCCTCCAGCTGTTGCAAAAGTACAACGCCCAGAATGCAGGGTACATTCACACAGGCGAGTTTACAGTGAGTTTTCCGCTTCAAGTTTGAGCTGCGGCAAATTTTTCGCCGCAGCGCAAACTCCTAGCGGGGAAACTCACCATAAACGCCCACCAGTGTGAATGTACCCTACAAACACTACACTACACTAACACATAATAAAGGGTAAAACACTACATATACACCCCCTTACACTGCCCCCCCCCCCAATAAACAAAAAAAATGAAAAATATATCGTACAGCAGTGTTTCCAAAACGGAGCCTTCAGCTGTTGCAAAACAACAACTCCCAGCATTGACTGTCCAGGCATGCTGGGAGTTTATTAACAGCTGGAGGTACCCTGTTTGGGAATCACTGGTGTAGAATACCCCTATGTCCACCCCTATGCAATCCCTAATTAATTCCTCAAATGCACATGGTGCTCTCTCACTTTGGAGCCCTATTGTATTTCAAGGAAACAGTTTAGGTCCACGTATGGGGTATTTCCGTACTTGGGAGAAATTGCACTACAAATTTTGGGGGGCTTTTTCTCCTTTTACCCCTTATGAAAAGGAAAAGTTGGGGGCTACACCAGCCTGTTAGTATAAAAAAATAAACATGCTGGTGTTGCCCCATACTTTTTATTTTCACAAGTGGTAAAAGGAAAAGCACGGAAATACCCCATATGTGGGGTGTAAAATGCTCTGTGGACGCACAACAATGCTCAGGAATGAGAGCGCACCATGACCATTTGAGGCCTAAATTGGTGATTTGCACAGGGGTGGCTGATTTTACAGCGGTTCTGACATAATCACAAAAAAATAAATACCTACATGTGACCCCATTTTGGAAACTACAACCCGCACGGAACATAAGGGGTATAGTGAGCCTTAACAACCAAGAATTTTCATTAAAGTTGGATGGGAAAATGAAAAAACAAACATTTTTTGACTAAAATGATGGCGTTACCCTAAATTTTTCATTTTCACAAGGGAAAATAGGAAAAAAAATGCCCCCAAAAATTTGTAACCCCATTACTTCTGAGTAAGAACATACCCCATATGTGGATGTAAAGTGTAACCCCACATGTAACCCCAATTTGGAATCTACACCCCTCACATATTGTAATAGGGGGTGCAGTGAGCATTTACGCTCCACAGGTGTCTGACAGATTTTTGGAACAGTGGTCCGTGAAAATGAAAAATGCAATTTTTCATTTGCACAGCTCACTGTTCCAAAGACCTGTCAAACATCAGTGGGGTGTAAATACTCACTGCACCCCTTATTAAATTCTGTGAGGGGTGTAGTTTCCAAAATGGGGTTACATGTGGGGGGTCCACTGTTCTGGCACCACGGGGGGCTTTGTAAACGCACATGGCCCCTGACTTCCATTCCAAACAAATTCTCTCTCCAAAAGCTCAATGGTGCTCCTCCTCTTCTGAGCATTGTAGTGCGCTCGGTCCAGAGATCTTGAGACCAGAGAAGTAGATTGTCGATATTACTGATCAGTATTAACCCCTTGGGGAAGGAGCCCATTATAACCCTAAAAAAGGGAGCATTTTTTGCAAATCTGACCACTGTCACTTTAAGCATTAATTACTCTGGGATGCTTTTACTTATAAATTTGATTTTGAGACTGTTTTTTCATGACATATTCTACTTTATGGTAGTGGTAAATTTTTGTCGATATTTGCATCATTTCTTGGTGAAAAATTCAAAAATTTGATGAAAAATTTGAAAATGTTGCAATTTTAAAACTTTGAAGCTCTCTGCTTGTAAGGAAAATAGACATTCCAAATAAATTATACATTGATTCACAAATACAATATGTCTACTTTATATTTGCATCATAAGTTTGACATATTTTTACTTTTGGAAGACATCAGAGGGCTTCAAAGTTCAGCAGCAATTTTCACATTTTTCACAAAATTTTCAAAATCGGAATTTTTCAGGGACCAGTTCAGGTTTGAAGTGGATTTGAACAGCCTTCCTATTAGAAATACCCCACAAATGACCCAATTATAAAAACTGCACCCCTCAAAGTATCCAAAATGACATTCAGTAAGTTTGTTAACCCTTTAGGTGTTTCACAGGAATAGCAGCAAAGTGAAGGAGAAAATTCAAAATCTTAATTTTTTACACTAGCATGTTCTTGTAGACCCAGTTTTTTTTTACAATTGGTAATAGGAGAAAAAGCCTCCAAAAATTTGTAACTCAATTTCTCTCGAGTAAGGAAATACCTCATATGTGTGTGTCAAGTGTTCGGCGGGTGCAGTAGAGGGCTCAGAAGGGAAGGAGCAACAATGGCATTTTGGAGAGTGAATTTTGCTGAAATGGTTTTTGGGGGGCATGTCACATTTAGGAAGGCCCTATGGTGCCAGAACACCAGCAGAAAACCCCACATGGCACACCATTTTGGAAACTACACCCCTCAAGGCACATAACAAGGGGTCCAGTGAGCCATAACACCACGCAGGTGTTTGACGACTTTTCGTTAAAATCAGATGTGTAAATTTTTCCATTAAAGTGCTGTTTCTTCCCCAAATTTACAATTTTTACAAAGGGTTATGGGAGAGAATGCCCCCCAAAATTTGTAACCCCATCTCTTCTGAGTATGGAAATACCCCATGTTAGGACGTAAAATGCTCTGCATGCGAAATACAATGCTCAGAAGAGGAGGAGCGCCATTGAGCTTTTGGAAAGAGAATTCATTTGGGATGGTAGTCAAGGGCCATGTGCGTTTACAAAGCCCCCTGTGGTGCCAGAACAATGGACCCCCCACATGTGACCCCATTTTGGAAACTACACCCCTCACAGAATGTAATAAGGGATGCAGTGAGTATTTACACCCCACTGGCATTTGACAGATCTTTGGAACAGTGGACTGTGAAAATGAAAAATACAATTTTTCATTTTCACGGACCACTGTTCCAAAAATCTGTCAGACAAATGTGGGGCGTAAATGCTCACTGTACCCCTTATTACATTACACGAGGGGTGTAGTTTCCAAAATGAGGTCACATGTGGGGGGGGGTCAATTGTTCTGGCACTATGGGGGCTTTGTAAAAACTCATGTGGCCTTCAAATCCGGACACATTTTCTCTTCAAAATCCCAATGGCGCTCCTTCTCTTCTGAGCATTGTAGTGCGCCTGCCGAGCACTTTACATCCACATTTGGGGTATGTTCTTACTCAGAGGAAATGGGGTTAGGAATTTTGGGGGGCTTTTTTCCTATTTTCCCTTGTGAAAATGAAAAATTTAGGGTAACACCAGCATTTTAGTGAAAACATTTTTTTTTTTCATTTTCCCATCCAAATTTAATGAAAATTCGTCAAACACCTGTGGGGTGTTCAGGCTCACTATACCCCTTGTTACGTTCCGTGGAGGGTGTAGTTTCCAAAATGGGGTCATATGTGGGTATTTAGGTTTTTGCATTTATGTCAGAACCACTGTAAAATCAGCCACCCCTGTGCAAATCACCAATTTAGGCCTCAAATGTACATGGTGTGCTCTCACTCCTGAGCCTTGTTGTGCATCCGCAGAGCGTTTTACGCCCACATCTGGGATACTTCCGCACTCAGGAGAAATTGCTTTACTAATTTTGGGGGGCTTTTTTTCCTTTTACTGCTTGTGAAAATAAAAAGTATGGGGCAACACCAGCATGTTAGTGTAAACATTTTTTTTTTACACTAACAGGCTGGTGTAACCCCCAACTTTTCCTTTTCATAAGGGGTAAAAGGAGAAAAAGCCCCCCAAAATTTGTAGTGCAATTTCTCCCAATTACGGAAATACCCCATATGTGGCCCTAAACTGTTTCCTTGAAATACGACAGGGATTTGAAGTGAGAGAGCGCCATGCGCATTTGAGGAATAAATTAGGAATTGCATAGGGGTGGACATAGGGGTATTCTATGCCAGTGATTCCCAAAAAGGGTGCCTCCAGCTGTTGCTTAACTCCTACCATGCGTGGACAGTCAGTGGCTGTCCGGAAATGCTGGGAGTTGTTGTTTTGCAACAGCTGGAGGTTCCGTTTTGGAAACACTGCCGTACAATACGATTTTCATTTTTATTGGGGGGGGACAGTGTAAGGGGGTGTATATGTATTGTTTTTCTTTATTATGTGGTAGTGTAGTGTTTTTAGGGTACATTCACACTGGCGTGTTACGGTGAGTTTCCCGCTAGGAGTTTCAGCTGCGGCGAAAAATTTGCCGCAGACCAAACTTGAAGCAGGAAACTTACTGCAAACCTGCCCGTGTGAATGTACCCTGTACGTTCACATGGGGGGACAAACCTCCAGCTGTTTCAAAACCACAACTCCCAGCATGCACTGACAGTGCATGCTGGGAGTTGTACTTTTGCAACAGCTGGAGGCACACTGGTTGGAAAACCTTCAGTTAGGCTATGTTACCTAACAGTATTTTCCAACCAGTGTGCCTCCAGCTGTTGCAAAACTACAACTCCCAGCATGTACTGACATACCGTGCATGCTGGGAGTTGTACTTTTGCAACAGCTGGAGGCACACTGGTTAAAAACCTTCAGTTAGGCTATGTTACCTAACAGTATTTTCCAACCAGTGTGCCTCCAGCTGTTGCAAAACTACAACTCCCAGCATGTACTGACATACCATGCATGCTGGGAGTTGTAGTTTTGCAACAGCTGGAGGCACACTGGTTGGAAAACCTTCAGTTAGGTTCTGTTAAACAGTATTTTCCAACCAGTGTTCCTCCAGCTGTTGCAAAACTACAACTCCCAGCATGTACTAATCACCGAAGGGCATGCTGGGAGATGTAGTTATGCACCAGCTGGAGGTTACGCAACTACAATTCCCAACATGGTGAGACAGCTGTTTGCTGTTTGAGCATGCTGGGATTTGCAGTTTTGCAACATCTGGAGGGCTACAGTTTATAGACCACTGCACAGTGATTTCCAAACTGTGACCCTCCAGATGTTGCAAAACTACAAATCCCAGCATGCCCAGACAGCAAAGAGCTGTTTGAGCATGCTAGGAGTTGTAGTTTTGCAAGATCTGGAGGGATACAGTTTAGAGACCACTATATAGTGGTCTTAAACTGCAGCCCTCCAGCTGTTGCAAAACTACATATTCCAGCATGCCCAAACAGCAAACAGCTGTCTGGGCATGCTGGGAGTTGTAGTTTTGCAACATCTGGAGGGCTAGAGTCTCAGACTGTAGCCATCCAGATGTTGCTAGGCAACTTACCGGCTTCTGTAGGATCCAGGGAGCCGTCTTATTCTGCCGCCCACCGCCCGCGCCGATCTCCGTCGCCGCCCGCCGATCACCATCGCCCGCAGCCTCCAGAGGGGTAAGTGAACCTTCGGCGTTTGGTCCCGTTGTTTCCCCGTCCTGCCCCGCCTATTGTGGGTGGGCAGGACGAAGAAAACGAAAGTAAATCCCTCCACCCCGATCTGCTATTGGTGGTCACGTCTAGACCACCAATAGCAGGGATAGGAGGGGTGGCACCCCTGCCACCTCACTCCTATCCCTTCTTAGACAACCGCGATCCCCCTTCTATTTCGGGTCACCATAGACCTGTGATGACCCGGAATCGGCGCAAATCGCAAGTGTGAATTCACTTGAGATTTGCGCTGATCGCCGACATGGGGGGGGTCTAATGACCCCCCAAGGGCATTTGCACGGGGTGCCTGCTGATAGATATCAGCAGTCACCCCGGTCCGGTCCACACCCGGCCCGTGGCGGGGACCGAAATTCCCACGGGCGTATGGATACGCCCTTCGTCCTTAAGTACCAGGATGCAAGGGCGTATGCATACGCCCTTTGTCCCCAACAGGTTAAAAATCAAAAGATAGCTATTAACTGTTACAGTTTAATAATGGGAATAATTACCTCCTCCAATAAAAAAAATTAATTCCCCCTCTTTTCCCATTTTACAAATACAAATTTGTAAAAAAAATAAAATAAATCAACATATTTGGTATAGCAATGTCAAGAATAGTCCGAATGATAAAATATAACATTAATGATTCCATACAGTGAACGGCATAAAACGTAAAAATAACAAAGTCCAATGCTGATTTGTGATCACATCCCGGAAAAAAAATAAAAAAGTTAATTAAAAAAAAGGCATCAAAAATCACATATACGCAAATGTGGTACCGATAAAAACAGCAAATCACAGATTAAGTGCCAGTACAAGCATAACCATATGAATAAAACATGTCCATGGGTTAAATGTGAGTGCAGGTGCAGTGACAATGAAAAAAATATATATTTTTTTTAACCCTTTCAGGACCACAGGTTTTCATTTTTGCGCTAGTTTTTTCCTCCTCACCTTCCTAAAATCATAACACAGACTCCTATAAGGGCTGTTTTTTTTTGCACTACACATTGTACTTTGTAATTACATCAATAATTTCACCACAAAATCTACGGCAAAGCTAGAAAAAAAATATTTGTTGGGCAAAATTGAAAAAAACAAACGCCATTTTGAAATTTTTTTTAGGGGCTTACGGTTGTACACAGTGCAGTTTTCGGTAAAAATTACACCATATATTTTTTCTGTAGATCCATACAATTAAATTGATACCCAGCTTATTAAGGTTTGATTTTGTTTTACTTATTATAACTTTTTTTTTCTTCTCCTTTTTTATTTGCTCAAAAAAATGCATACAAAATTGTGTTACAAAAAAACAAAAACACACTGATAAATTTTATGCCTATACGAGCCCATCTCCTCCTCACTCTTCCCTTCATTCAACAATAGGATTATAATGGATTCCCTCATAGAAAGTGGCAACCCTAATCCCTTCCCACTAGAGGACAAAACTCAGGCTAATGCTGGTAACAGGCAGCTACTGTATCTTCTGTATAACTCAAAAGGGAGGCCATCACTCCCAGGGGTGGTATTACCCCGTGTTTTTTTAAGAGCATGTTCTAATTCCCCCACACTTACTGAATTCTCCATTTCCTCCCTAACTTCACTCGGGATTTGAGGGAGCCCTATTACTTGTAGGTACTTTTTTATTTCTTTACTTTCTTTCTCTATTTCTGATGTATATAATTCCTTGTAATATTCTCCAAATTTTCTAAGAACCTCTTTCCTTCCCACACATTCCTTACCTTCCCTCCCTATAATTCTCTGAGGCCCTGGAGAGGCTCTCTGCTACCTCACCAGTGACATCAGAAACTTATTTGAGGTACCCGCCTCTACCAGTCTCTGGTGTCCCTGGAAAAGGGACTTGCTCTTACTTTTACTTAACAGATAGCCGTCCAGGGCATCCTGGCACTCCTGCCACTTACTTTTACCTTCCTCCGTGGGGTTCCGTACTTGTTGTTCTTCAAACAATTCTTCCTCAGCTCTTCCTCCCTACTCCTAAACTCCCGCTTCTTTCTTTTAATTGCTCTTATTAACTCTCCCCTGAGGAACGCCTTCCCCGCTTCCCATACCATCTGGTCACTCGCTGTCCCCCAGTTGTTCCTAAAGTACTCTACAAGACTCTTTAATATCCCTCCATTATCTATAAGTGTAAACCAGTGTGCGTTAATTTTTAACAAACCCTCCAAGGGCAACCCTCCCGTAATAATATTTATCTCTATCGCTGCGTGGTCAGACAGGCAGCGAGTGAGATAAGGAATCTGGCTTATTTTATCCCAGCTTTGGGGATTACCAATACATGTATCTATTCTGGACAGAGTTCGGCTGGTTTTATTCCAGCAAGAATACTTTCTAGCTTCCGGATTTTGCATCCTCCAAATATCCTTCCATCCGAACTCTGTGCAGATTTTAGCCAATGGGGACACCCCCGTACTTCTAACTGCTCCCTGCATACGAAGTCTATCCATTTCCTCTGAGCTTACACAGTTTATATCTCCCTGCAGGAACATAGGACAGTCCTTCCCTACACAAAAATCCAAAAGCTTAATCAAAATATCTGAGGAGAAAGGAGGAGGGACATAAACAAATGCTAGAACACAAATCAAACCATCCATATTGCCATGTAAAAAGATGAATCGCCCATACTCATCCACCCTCTTCCCAAACAGCTCCCATTTTATACGCCTATGAAAGAGAACCGAAACTCCCCTTGAGTGAGAAGAGAAAAAGGAGTGGTAGCTATTACCCCACCAATTTCTTCCCAGGAGGTGCACCGTGTCCCCCGTAAGGTGTGTCTCGAGCAAGCCCACCACACACGGGAGGTGGTTTCTTACTACCCTCATTACTGCCATCCTCTTAACATTGTCCCCTAATCCCCCAACGTTCCATGCGAGAATCTTAATTTTGTTTACCTTATTCTGCAACACAACAGAGGGGATGGGAAAGAGCAACGCCTAGGCATCCTAACCATTGGGAAAGAATAAAGAAAGCAGAGGAGAAATAAAAAAATAAATAAAAAAGAAAAGGAAACCATCACAACCCCCTCTGGGCATGCCCACCCCCTTTTTTTCATGTCTTCTCTTATTAGATTTATATCTACCCCAATTACACCAATCTGACCAGAGAGATCATCTATGGAGTTGTTACACTTGTAATTTTTTGCACCAAAATTAGTAGGTTTAAAATTGTCCTCTTCTGGCCTCTATAACTTTTTTATTTTTCCATATACAGGGATGAATACAGCAAAAAACTTAGACCTCATACAGTTTAAAACATACTTATATTGTTTAAAAAGTTTGATATATATTTATATTTTTTGAAGCAGTACAAAAATAGTAAAGTGTTTACCCAAGCATTGACCCGCAGTATAAAAAGAACATGTCGGTGTTATCATACAGTTCATTGTGTAAAAACAAAAACTATCAAAAGTTGCAAAATTGCGGTTTTCTTCTCAATTTCCTGTCGCAAATAATATATATATTTTTTTATAGTACCATATATTCTATGTTAAAATGAAAGGCTTCATTACAAAGTACAGTTGGTTGCAAAAGAAATAAACCCTCATATTGGTCTTTAGGTTGAACATTTTAAGATTTATGGCTCTTAGAAGGGGAGGAGGAAAAAATTTTAAGGTAAAAATGAAAATTTCCTGTGTCCTCAAGACCAAAAAGGGCTGTGACCCTGAAGGGGTTAAAGCTGTAATCTTCAAATCCTTTGTAAACCCCCAGTATATAACTGTACATAGTGTAAGTAAAGTACAGTACAGCCATTACAATGGATACACATACACGTGATGTCATCTGCTGTGACATCACACATCAAAGAGACTTTCTCCAGGGTAGAATCCAATCCCTAACACTTATTTCCTCGGTTCGGCGGGTGAACACGTTCTCCTACTAGACCTGCGCTTATTTTGCAAATTGAAGAGAATTTTGTCTATTTAGGCAAAAGGATCCTGTAAGGACGGTGACCATGAAGCTAAGAGGTAGGAATAATGAAAACTTCCAAAATTTCAGTTTATAAATGGATTTAACATGAATGTATTAGTGTAAAGTTAATATAGTAGAGTGCAGTAAAGTTACTGATGTTCTCTTGTACAGTCTATCCTGGGTGGCTTTGATGGGGTACTCTGCTGCCCCCGGGGTCGTGATGTCAGGGCCACGCCCCCTCAATGTAAGTCTATGGGAGGGGGTGTGGTGGCTGCATTGAGGGGGTGTGGCGTGATGTCACGAGGGGCGTGGCCGTGACATTATGACCCTGTCACCCAGTGTTGTGAACGAATGCTGGGTGCTGCACAGAGATTACTGAGGTACCAGCTGCGAGACCCCTGCGATCAGACATCTTATCCCCTATCCTTTGTATAGGGGATAAGATGTCTAGGGGCAGAGTACTCCTTTAAGTCTCTTACAGCAATTAGGAAAAGGTTTACTCCTGTGAGATAAATGATTTTAGTTTGTGAATCAATGTTTTAAGTATTTTGCCTTCTAAAAGAAAACATGGGAAACTACTCTGAAATAATAATATTTGATATATATATATATATAATATATATATATAAATAATACATTTTTATACATATATATTATATGTGTGAATATATCAATTTACATATATATATACATAAATAAATGAATGAATATAGGTCTAATATATTGTATACTTTTGCTATTTTGCAGATATCCCAGTTCTATCGGTGCCTGTCGTGTGTCTCATACATTACGTGACGAGTTTCCTTTGGCGGTATACTAACCTATATCATTATAAGGTCACTCCACCATATTATGAGATCCATAAAATACCTGGGAAGAAGATTAAGCACCGTGGTCAGCGAGCAGATGTGGCTATTGACATGGCTTTAGGTGACAATTCAGACCCACATGAATCCAGGCACAGCGATCATGTGACAGTCACCATGGCGGATAACCAGATGGATTTACCAACAACCTCTGAAGATGCCTCGGAGCCCAAAGTGTCTTGGCTGCAGCGGACTTGGCAATATGCTAAAAGCAAACTGAAGTGGTCCAATTATGTATCCAATGTGTGGGTTGGAGCATGGGCCATGGCCAACCGCACACTAACCGGCATGATGACCACATTCAAGATGCCATTTTACTTCCTACATACAAAGCTAAGAAGTATTACAGCAAAGGCCATTGACGATCAATGTGAACCAATTTAACAAGATGCTGATTGGGTCACACAAGGTCTGCATATGGTTGGGGGTGGGGGTGGGGAGGAGCCCGAAATGCAGCCACCTCCACGTGGTGGGCTCTGGGTCACTTGATACATTAACAAGTGAGCGAGGAGCTGCATAATTCAAGGCACATTTCCCATATTGGACATACAGCTTGTAATGGAGACAGAAGATATTGTCCACCTAGAAATTTTTTTGTACATAAGTGGGAAACAAGCCCCCCTATTGGATGATTAAGGAATCAGAGATCTGTAGAAGGGGAGAGGTGGATTCCCAGGAATGGAGGATGACAATATATCTCTAGCATAAAATCTCTGGATAAGTGGATATGGTAGAAACAGTATAATTATTATTATTATTACTATTACTTTTATTAACCCCTTAACCCCTTAAGGACCCAGGGCATATGGATACGCCCTGGGTTTTTGATCGTTAAGGACCCAGGGCGTATCCATACGCCCCTGGGAATTCCGATCCCCACCACACGCTGGGCGGGGACCGGACCGGGATCCCAGCCGAAATCATTCAGCAGGCATCCCGTGCAACATATCGGCGATCGCTGCAAATCGCCGGTGTATTTACACCGGCGATTTGCGCCGATTCCGGGTCATACACATAGGCGTGCGCACGGGGTGTGCCGGGTGTGCCTGGGCACACCCTAATCAAGCCCAGGCTCAGGGGCGTCACTAGGTCATTTTATTCGGGGCCTGGGCCCCGGATGTCAGCTGCTCCGGCTTTTTTTAAAATCTTCCTCCATTTTTTAAATATATTTGTAAAACAGTGGGGCCACTCTGGCACGCAGAAAGGGACCCCACTCAGGGCAGGTCCTCCGGTCCCAAGTTCCTTAGGTCGGGCCGGGGACACTGCTACTTTAGGAGTAGCACACTTCCGTGCGCAGGCACGCCCCCCTGCCCCGGCTGCTCCGAGCAGGACGGAAGCTCGGAGCTTAAACCACTGCAGAAGGCAGCAGCCAGGCGTGACCAGGAGCCGCCCAATGTGATCTACAGCCCGCCCGATGTCATCTGCAGCCCGGAAAGGTAAAAAGGGCGGTGGGGGGGGGGGGGGGGTGGTTGTTGGGGTCAGGGATCAAAAGATTGTGAAGGAGGGGGTCTGTGGAGGGACAGTCACAGAACAGTGCGAAGAAGTGGTGGCAGAGGGGGCTGGGAAGGAGCAAATGTACAGGAGGAGGGGACAGAGGGGCAGGGGGCAGAGGAGTCTAAAGTAGGGTGCCACCTGGCCGGTATTTATATAACCAATCCACCAACTACCAGAATGTTGCACCATATACTATACCAGTGTTTCCCAACCAGAGTGCCTCCAGCTGTTGCAAAACTACAACTCCCAGCATGCCTGGACAGCTGTTGGCTGTCCGGGCATGCTGGGAGTTACAGTTTTGCAACAGCTGGAGGCACCTCTGGTTGGGAAACACTGATCCATACTATATTCTACTATATAGTCCAACATGCTGCTGAGCCACAGGCTGTATCAAGGCATGCTGGGAGTTGTAGTTAGTAACTAACTGCAACTCCAGAATTTAATCAAAAAGACAAAAGAAAGCAATCAAAAGGTCCCATCGAAACAAAAATGGAACCGTTAAAAATCACAGATCGGGGCGCAAAAAAATGCCCCTCATACAGGACATATAAGGAGAAATAAAAAATAGGGGTCAGAATAGGAGAAAATATCCCCCGCATATGTGTATCCTGTGATGTCACGCATATATAATTAATTGTGTGTATATTTTGTGTGTTTTTATACACTGTTTTTGCCCTTTATATGGAGTTTATCCTGAGAGACTACTTATACTCAAGTGCAATAAGATAAATGTGTCCTAATCCATAGGTGATCGGTGGCAGCCTGTATATTTTGTAGTGTAAGTCGATATTTTATTGGAACATAATAAAAGGTATATTTAATTGTATGGAAGGTCCCTATTCAAATCAGTGTCTATATTATTAATGTACTGGGAAACCCATCATTTTAACCTGAAAAGTGTTAATTCCTACCTGCCAATCTAGCTAACAACCTACCTACCTGGTTTCCTACTTCCCTGGCTATCTAACTACCTGGCTACCTACATAGCAAGCTGGCTACCTGACTATCTACCTGGCTATCTAGCAACCTGAATATCTACCTACCTAACTATCCATCTACCTAACTACTTGGCTACCTACCTAGCTATCTATCTACCTAGCAACCTAACTACATGGCTACCTAGCTAGCTAACAACCTACCTAGCTAATTGCCTACCTGGCTACCTAGCTAGCTACCCACCTATGTTGCTAATAACCAACCTTGCTACCTACCTAGCTATTTACCTAGCAACCTAACTACCTACCTGTATGGCTATCTACTTAGCTAGCTAACAATCTACCTAGACACTTAACAAGCTATCTAGCTAACAACCAACCTAGCTATGAACATACCTAGCTACCGACATAGTTGCAACCTACCCATGTAGCTAGCTACCTACTTACCTGCCTACCTACCTATCTAGATAGCTAACAACCTACCTACTTTCAGACGTATTTATCTAATGAGGGGGTCTATGGTGGGGGAAAGGCCTACTTAATGGGGTACCTACTATTCCTTATTATGAGAGGGCATTGCACTGGAAAAATGCAGAGTCTAACATGTTTTTCCTGCAGATGCTAAAGAGATGGTTTTTACCTGGAAGAAGTTGACATGTCAATCTGATCCAGATACACAAGAAAAGGAAAGAGGACATCGCTGATCAGAAATTATGTTACCTGTGAGTCCCTAGATGTAACTATAATCCCCTATATGGTATACAGATCCTGTGTACAGCTGGTATCTACCTTTATATGATCCTGGATACAATTACTTATATGGTATACAGGTTTGCAACAAAATCCAAGACCACAGCACAAAAAATTATAAACTGATACGTGCAAAAGAACTGTAGTTTATTAGTTCCCCAAAAGTTTTTTTGAGGAACCAATAAATAATAGCTCTTTTTTTCCAATTTTGGTGCTGTGGTCTTGGACTTTCTTGCATGTTTGGTATCTGTATTGGCTATCTGGATGACTACGGGGACAATGGATTTATCTAGTGGTGTCTTCTCTGTTTATGTATGTGTGCATGCAAGCAAGAGTGTATTTGTGTGTTTGTATGTGTGTGTGTGTGTATGTATATGTATGTATGTATATATATATATATATATATATATATATATATACACGCATGCGTGCGGCGTGAGTTTGTACTTTAGGATGCACACCCTAATGCAATAGGCTGCGCACACCTATGGTCATACAGGTCTATGGTGACTGGTATATAAAGGGGATCGCGGTTGTCAAAGAAACCCACGATCCCCCTGAAGGGATTGGAGTGAGGTGGCAGGGGTGCCACCCCTCCTATCCCTGCTAATGGTCATCAAGAAGCGACAACCAATTGCAGATCGGGGGCAGGGGGGTTAACTTTCAGTTTCCCCTTTCTACCCACCCACAGTAGGCTGGGCAGAACGGGGAAACCGACAGGGTCCGGCACCGAAGCCCAATCACTAACCGGCGGCGGCAGCAGGCGGCGATCGGCAGGGGTGATCGGCGGCAGAAGAGGAGGACGGCGATGCGGCTCCCTGGATCCTACGAAAGCCGGTGAGTTGCCTAGCAACATCTGGAGGTCTACAGTCTGAGACCAATATACAGTGGTCTCTAAACTGTAGCCCTCCAGATGTTGCAAAACTACAACTCCTAGAATGCCCACAAAGCAGTTTGCAGTCTGGGCATGCTGGGATTTGTAGTTTTGCAACATCTGGAGGCCCACAGTTTGGAGATCAATGCACAGTGATCTCCAACCTGTGACCCTCCAGCTTTTGCACAACTACAAATCCCAGAATGCCCAAATAGCAAACAGCTGTCTTGGCATGCTGGGAGTTGTAGTTGCGTACCTCCGGCTGTTGCATAACTACATCTCCCAGCATGACCTTCGGCGATCAGTACATGCTGGGAATTGTAGTTTTGCAACAGCTGGAGGCACACTGGTTAGAAAGTGCTGAGTTAGGTAACAGAACTTAACTGAAGGTTTTCCAACCAGTGTGCCTCCAGCTATTGCAAAAGTACAACTCCCAGCATGCACGGTCCGTTAGTACATGCTGGGAGTTGTAGTTTTGAAACAGATGGAGGTTTGCCCTCCCATGTGAACATACAGGGAAAATTCACACGGGCGAGTTTACAGTGGGGTTTATGTTTCAAGTTTGAGCTGCGGCAAATTTTTCGCCACAGCGCAAACTCCTAGCGGGAAACTCGCTGTAATCCGCCAGTGCGAATGTCCCCTAAAAATACTACACTAACACATAATAAAGGGTAAAACACTATATATACACCCCCTTACACTGTTCCCCCCCAATAAAAATGAAAAACGTATCTTACGGCAGTGTTTCCAAAATGGAGCCTCCAGCTGTTGCAAAACAACAACTCCCAGCATTTCCAGAGAGCCACTGACTGTCCAGGCATGCTGGGAGTTTAGCAACAGCTGGAGGCACCCTGTTTGGGAATCACTGGGATAGAATACCCCTATGTCCACCCCTATGCAATCCCTAATTTAGTCCTCAAATGCGCATGGCGCTCTCTCACTTCGGAGCCCTGTCATATTTCAAGGAAACAGTTTAGGGCCACACATGGGGTATTTCCATAATCGGGAGAAATTGTACTACATATTTTGGGGGGCTTTTTCTCCTTTTACCCCTTATGAAAAGGAAAAGTATGGGGCTGCACCAGCCTGTGTAAAAAAATAAAAATGTTTACACTAACATGCTGGTGTTGCCCCATACTTTTTATTTTCACAAGCAGTAAAAGGAAAAAAATACCCCTAAAATTTGTAACGCAATTTCTCCTGAGCACGGAAATACCCCATAGGTGGGCGTAAAATGCTCTGCGGACGCACCACAACGCTCAGGAGGGAGAGTGCACTATGTACATTTAAGGTCTAAATTGGTGATTTTCACAAGGGTGGCTGATCTTACAGCGGTTCTGACATAAACGCAAAAAAAAAAATACCCACATATGACCCCATTTTGGAAACTACACCCCTCAAGGAATGTAACAAGTGGTATCGTGAGCCTTAACACCCCACAGGTGTTTGAAGAATTTTTCATTAAAGTTGGATAGGAAAATAAAAAAGTAAAAAAAACAGAAAATAGGAAAAAAGCCCCCCAAAATTTGTAACCCCATTTCTTCTGAGTAAGAACATACCCCATATGTGGATGGAAAGTGCTCTGCGGGCGAACTACAATGCTCAGAAGAGAGGAGCACCATTGGGCTTTTGAAGATAAATTTTGTCCGGAATTGAAGGCTACGTGTGTTTACAAAGCCCCCATAGTGCCAGAACAATGGACCCCGCCCCACACATGTGACCCCATTTGGGAAACTACACCCCTCACATAATGTGATAAGGGGTACAGTGAGCATTTACACCCCACATGTGTCTGACAGATTTTTGGAACAGTGGTCCTTGAAAATGAAAAATGTAATTTTTAATTTGCACAGCCCACTGTTCCAAAGACCTGTCAAACACCAGTGGGGTGTAAATACTCACTGCACTCCTTTTAAAATTCTGTGAGGGATGTAGTTTCCAAAATGGGGTCACATGTGTGGGGTCCATTGTTCTGGCACCACGGGGGCTTTGTAAATGCACATGGCCCCTGACTACTACTCCAAACAAATTATCTCTCCAAAAGCTCAATGGCGCTCCTTCTCTTCTGAGCATTGTAGTTCACCAGCAGAGCACTTGACATCCACACATGGGGTATTTCCACACTCAGAAGAAATGGGCTTACAAATTTTGGGGGTCATTTTCTCCTATTACCCCTTGCAAAAATGTAAAATTTGGGGGGAAAACAGCATTTTAGTGTAAACATTTTTTTTCACTTACACATCAGACTTTTTTTTTTCAAACAAGTTTTTATTTTATTTTAAAGTCATTAACGCACAATACAAAGAGATAAGGAACAAAGGTAGGCGAGGGGGTCGCTGTCGCAGCAGCGCCTTCTCCATCATAGTATAGATAACAGTACAGATCTGGCATCAAAACATTGACCTGCACTTATTAACATCTGAGTTTTTCCTACCCAGGTTTTTCCTACCCATCCATAGGATCAGGGGAAGATCATATCCAGCCAATGTCTCTTTAATCTCTGCTAGTAGGGGTTTGAAGTTAAGTTGAAAAATGCTTGTGAGCGAGCTAGGTATTTTAACCCCTAGATACGTGAGTGACGATTTGGCCCAGGGGAAAGGGGACAGGGAGCCGATCTCCCTAATCTTAGCTGCAGATAGAGTAATGTTTAATAATTCCGACATAGAAACATTTACTTTAAAGTACGACAGCGAGCCAAATTCTCCGAACAGGTCTAATAAACTAGGCAGTCCGTGTGCAGGGTCACTTAAGAGAAATAGTAAATCATCTGCGAAGGCTAGTGCTTTAAGCTCTCCCCTCGGGGTTTTGTATCCTGAGATACTGGTCAACTGTCGAACTCTCTGTAAAAGCGTTTCCATTGTTAGTATAAAAATGGTTGGGGACAGGGGGCATCCCTGCCTGGTCCCGTTTGTGATCCAGAACGGGGGGATATGTCATCGTTGACCATCAACGAAGCATACGGTTGTGTGTAAAGGGACATAAGAGCTGTTATAAACTGCAGGGGAAATCCGAAGCAGTGTAGTGTCTCCTTCATATACTCCCAATTGACCCTATCAAATGCCGTCAATGCCAAGAAGGACAAGGGGCAGTCTTTTCATGTGAGCATGTTGGATCGCAGTTAGCAGTCTCAATGTGTTCGTGCGACCCTCCCTACCTGGTACAAATCCCGACTGGTCCACGTCTACTAAGTGGGGAAGATGACTCTTGATTCTCAAGGAGAGCAGTTTAGCCCAGATTTTGAGGTCTAAGTTCAGAAGTGATATTGGTCTGTAGCTCCCACAGTCTTCTGGGTTCTTGCCTTCCTTGTGAATGAGAGTGACATGTGCTTCAAGGGACTGTTTAGGGAGAGGAGACCCATGGAATAAAGCCTCGCAAACAGAGGTGAGGTGGGGGATCAGAACGTCCGCAAATTTACGGTAGTATTCCAGTGGAAGACCGTCCGGGCCCAGACTCTTCCCCGGTGGGAAAAAAGAGACCACTCTCTGCACTTCTTCTGGGGTAATAGGTAGCATGAGTTCTCTCTGCATGTGTTCGTCTAAAGTAGGGAGGTTTAGTGATGTCAGAAATCTTTTCGTCGCCTCTCTACGTCCGGAAGCAGAGTCCGGGGACTCTCCCTCTGATAAATTATACAGAGAGGTGTAAAACGTCTGGAAAGCTTTAGCAATGGAGGGCGTGTCTGTATACCGGTGGCCTCTCTCATCTCTCACTGCATGAATGTGTTGTTTTGTTCTCGCCTTCTTTATAAGTGTGGACATGAGCTTACCTCCCTTGTCCCCGTGTGCATAAATACGGTGCCTGTGGTGGAGGTAGGCCTCCGCTGATTTTTCGGTGAGGAGAGTATTAAGGGTGGTGCATAGGGATTTAAGTGTCTCCTGAATCGCTATCGCCCCGGTAGGCTTGTGTATCCTCACCAGGGTGGAGATTTCAGACAGAATGTCAGTGATCTTGCGCTGCCTCTCTTTCTTCAGTTTGGAACCCCAGGAAATGAATATCCCTCGCATGAAGGCCGTTCCCGACTTAGAGTTTAAATCAAAGTATAAGGATAACTGTTGCGTAATGTCAGCTAGAGCAGTCTGATTAGAAAGGATGCCTTCATTCAATCTCCAGCGCCAAGAATTGGAGGGGAAAGGGGACAGAGACAAAGAAAGATGTACAGGAGCGTGATCGGAGATAGTAATAGAGTCAATACCTGTGGTCATGAGCGCCGGGAGGTCGTGGGCGCAATGTCCTGGTACAGTGTAACTTCTAGACATGTGCAATTCAGTTCAGCACGAATGTCTAATTTACCGAATTTTACCGTTTTCGGGCATTCGGACCGATCCGAATGCACGAAAACATATTTTGAACATTCCCGAATAGCCACGATAATACGAATAGCTGTAAATAACGAATGCATTCGTTATCCCTAAATGACGTAAAGAATTCATTCTGATAACAAAGATAATAAAAAGGATAAAGATGCTATTTGATTTTTCGGATCCATTCGGTATTCGGGTACATTCGGTAAATCTTTTTATTCTTTTTTTGGACTTTAGCGATCCTAAAAAATTATGGAGATACCTTTTTTATTAAAATTTCGTAGGGTACCATAAAAAAAATCATAATAAAATAGATACAGTAGTGATGGAAAAAATTGTATCTAACGAAATGTATCTTTTTTATTATGAAATGTTTATTCATTTTTAAACAGGGATCAATTTATGTGAGCGGGTAAAGCACTAAAAATGTAGCCGACAATAATAAAAATGTAGTGTGTGCGTGTTTTTCACTTTTCTAAAAAACATTTTTTAGGTAGTACTACTACTCCCAGCATGGAACACACTCTTCCATGATGGGAGTAGTAGTTACCTGTACTAATTGACAGATCGCAGGGGTCCCTTGCAATCCTCTTGTATAAGGTATAGATGCGGTGGCCGCTCTTCTATGGTCCCCTGCACTCACGTATATATACACATATTCATATTTCCCGCAGAGCTGTGATTGGCCAGATGGTTCCAGCCAATCACAGCTCTCTGTGAGAAATAGGAATATGTGTATATATACGGCCGTGCAGAGGACCATAGGAGCGCGGCCGCCGCATCCATACATTATACAG
Source organism: Hyla sarda (assembly GCF_029499605.1). Lineage (NCBI taxonomy): Eukaryota > Metazoa > Chordata > Amphibia > Anura > Hylidae > Hyla > Hyla sarda. Next base: position 243,591 of record NW_026610449.1, on the reverse strand, counting down.
GAGCATCACAGCGGGTGTCAGGAGTGATACCTGCAGTGATCTTTCCTTTACTACAAGTACTATTACTCCCAACGTGGAGCACACTCTGCCTCATGCTGGGAGCTGTAGTACCTGCATTAATAGACAGATCGCAGTGGGTGTCAGAAGTTACACTCTGCTGCGATATGTCTATTAATGCAGGTACTACAGCTCCCAGCATGGAGAAGAGTGTGCTCCATGTTGGGAGTATTAGTACCTGCAGTAAGGAACAGATCCCAGGGATGTCACTTCTCCTGACACCCGCTGCGATCCTCCTGATGTGAATGTCGGGATCAGCTGTTCTCAGGGCTACATAGCCGGGAGAACAGCTGACGCTGAGCCGTAGGTATACATCGTATATCTACTGCCCAGCAAGAACTTACAGTGAGCCTGCAATGTGTATACAGTATACACATTGCTGGCTCACTTAACCCCTTGCTGAGCTGTGCGCTATGTGCAAGCCCAGCAAGGGAAGATTTAACTTACACTGCTGGACAGTGTAGGTTAACCCTTTGGGCGTTATACACTATATACAGCTATCTCTAGATAGAAGACCTATATCGCAGTGAGTTAGGCCTGAGCCTTGCGGCAACGGCTGAATGATCTAAATTATAGAGTGTGTCATCCCCTAAGCACTCTGCAGTATCACCGGACCCAATATTTCCCCTAAATCCAGACGGATCTGCACATCACTCCCTAAATTCAGAAACTACAAGTTTAATGCAAGGTCCGCAACTTCTGCCAGTCGCTAAGCAACCTAAGAACTGTTATATGAGACTGTTACTACGCATTGGATATTGCAAGCACTGCAGTAAAGTTATTCAAGTTCAAGGTAAATCTGCTTGTGGACCTTCAGTCATTTCATTGCACCTATCGTTTCTGGGAAGGGCGGTGATAGGCCGGAACATGGATTCAGCATACCACCCCTCACCCTGGCGTCACGAGTGGCTGGGTTAATATTAACCCCTCATATACCAACATTATACCATCCCTACCATACACCCCCCAAGGGCTACCACATGTATGTAGTGTATACAGAAGACGAAGTCCGCTTACTTCCCTCGAGTACCGGGCAGGTCCGTGTAGCTCCACCCCCTAGTGATGACGTCATTAGAGGGCGGAGCTACAGAAGGGAACAAGGCTAGTTAATCTGAAGCTCTGTTCAAATTGTCCGTTTTGCATAATGTTAACAGACCCTTCTGGCAGTGTCTACCCAGACAGGGAGACTCCAGCTGTTGCTAAACTACAACTCCCAGCATGCCCAGATAGCCAAAGGCTGTCTGGGAATGCTGGGAGTTGTAGTTTTGCACCAATTGGTGGCTCCCTGTTTGGGTAGACATTGCATCATGGGTGCTCTCCCCAGCGGACAGCGCCAAAAATGTCATAACCAATTTTTTGTGTTGTTTTTCTTTCTTCTCGTTTCAGATGCGTGTATACAGAGGATTACTGCGGATTTGATGGATTACGGCGGATTATTATTTTTTTCTTTTAATAAAATGGTTAACGAGGGCTGTGGGGGAGTGTTTTTTAAATAAAATAATTTTTCCAATGTCTTGTGTTTTTCTTTATTGAATTTTCAGGCTTAGTAGTGGAAGCTGGTCTTATTGACTGACTCCATTACTAAGACAGGGCTTAGTGCTAGCCCCAAAAACAGCTAGAGCTAACCCCCAATTATTACCCCGGTACCCACCGCCACAGGGATGTCGGGAAGAGCCAGTACCAAAAGGCCCGGAGTGTCAAAAATGGTGCTCCTGTTCCTAGGCGGTAACAGGCTGGCGTTATTTAGGCTGGGGAGGGCCAGTAACAATGGTCCTCGCCCACCCTGGTAACATCAGGCTGTTGCTGTTTGGTTGGTATTGTGCTGAGAATGAAAATACGGGGAACCCTATATGTTTTTTATTTTATTTAAATAAAAAAAATTAAAAAAAACGTAGAGGGTTCCCCGTATTTGCATTCTCAGCACAATACCAACCAAACAGCAACAGCCTGACGTTACCAGGGTGGGCGAGGACCATTGTTACTCTCCCTCACCAGCCTAAATAACGCCAGCCTGTTGCTGCCTAGGCCCAGGAGCGCCATTTTTTGACGCTCCGGGCCTGTTGGTACCAGCTCTTCCCGGCACCCCTGTGGCGGTGGGTACCGGGGTAATAATTGGGGGTTAGCACTAGCTGTTTTTGGAGCTAGCACTAAGCCCTGGCTTAGTAATGGATTCAGTCAATAAGACCGGCTTTCACTACTAAGCCTGAAAATTCAATTAAATAAAAAACACACATTGGAAAAATTATTTTATTTAAAAAAACACTCCCCCACAGCCCTCGTTAACCATTTTATTAAAATAAAAAAAAGTAATCCGCCATAATCCATTGAATCTGCAGTAATCCTCTGCATACATGGATCTGAAACGAGAAGAAAAAAACACAAAAAATTGGTTATGACATTTTTGGCGCTGTCCGCTGGGGAGAGTACCCATGATGCAATGTCTACCAAAACAGGGAGCCACCAATTGGTGCAAAACTACAACTCCCAGCATGCCCAGACAGCCTTTGGCTGTCTGGGCATGCTGGGAGTTGTAGTTTAGCAACAGCTGGAGTCTCTCTGTCTGGGTAGACACTGCCAGAAGGGTCTGTTCACATTATACAAAACGGACAATGTGAACAGAGCTTCAGATTAACTAGCCTTGTTCCCTTCTGTAGCTCCGCCCCCTAATGACATCATCACTGGGGGCGGAGCTACACGGACCTGCCTGATACTCGAGGGAGGAAAGCGGACTTCATCTTCTGTATACACTATATACAGCTATCTATAGATAGCTGTATATAGTGTATACTGCCCAAAGGGTTAACCTACACTGTCCAGCAGTGTGTTAACTCTTCCCTTGCTGGGCTTGCGCATAACGCACAGCTCAGCAAGGGGTTAAGTGAGCCAGCAATGTGTATACTGTATACACATTGCAGGTTCACTTTAAGTTCTTGCTGGGCAGTAGATATACGATGTATACCTACGGCTCAGCGTCAGCTGTTCTCCCGACTCTGTAGCCCTGAGAACAGCTGATCCCGACATTCACATAAGGGCGATAGCAGCGGGTGTCAGGAGGAGTGACACCCGCTGGGATCTGTCCCTTACTGCTGGTACTAATACTCCCAACATGGAGCACACTCTGCTCCATGCTGGGAGCTGTAGTACCTGCATTAATAGACATATCGCAGCGAGTGTAACTTCTGACACCTGCTGCGATCTGTCGATTAATGCAGGTACTACAGCTCCCAGCATGGAGCAGAGTGTACTCCATTGTTGGGAGTAGTAGTACTTGTAGTAAAGGAAAGATCACTGCGGGTATCACTCCTGACACCCGCTGTGATGCTCCTGTATAATGTATGGATGCGGCGGCCGCGCTCCTATGGTCCCCTGCACGGCCGTATATATACACATATTCCTATTTCTCACAGAGAGCTGTGATTGGCTGGAACCATCTGGCCAATCACAGCTCTGCGGGAAATATGAATATGTGTATATATATACGTGAGTGCAGGGGACCATAGAAGAGCTGCCGCCGCATCTATACAAGAGGATCGCAAGGGACCCCGGCGATCTGTCAATTAGTACAGGTAACTACTACTACCATCATGGAACAGTGTGTTCCATGCTGGGAGTAGTAGTACTACCTAAAAAATGTTTTTAAAAAAATGAAAAACACGCACACAATACATTTTTATTATTGTCGGCTACATTTTTAGTGCTTTACCCGCTCACATAAATTGATCCCTGTTTAAAAATTTATAAACATTTCACAATAAAAATAGATACATTTCGTTAGATACAATTTTTTCCATCACTTCTGTATCTTTTTTATTATTATTTTTTTATGGTACCCTACGAAATTTTAATAAAATCTCCATAATTTTTTAGGATCGCTAAAAAAGTCCAAAAAAGAATAAAAAGATTTACCCGAATGTACCGAATACCGAATGTCCGAGACAGCACCAATCACAATTGCCCAGCAGGAGTGAGGTGGCACTGGTGCCACCTCAAGATCATGGTGATTGGTCGGCTGAGACCGGCTGATGAATCACTGCGTCTTCTGGGCAGTCCTGACGGCACCCGTTCTGCCCCTAGTCTGGAGGGCGAGAGCGGGTACCGACCATGTAGTGTGCAGCGGCGGGGAAAGCTTACTGTTGGGGGCAGGAAATGACTGGCAGCAGGAGGTGAGGCCTGTGTGCCTCCTACTGTTTCATAACTACAACTCCCAGCATGCACAGCCAAAGGGCATGCTGGGAGTTGTAGTTATGTAACAGGTGGAGACACCCTGGTTGGGAAACACTGTGCTGTACAGATGCAGTGGGGCCGGTATGAGAATAGCTCTTAGTGTAAGATTATATGGGAATGGTCCTAACCTTTGAAGTGGGAACTTGCACTTAATGCAGATTCCATTTCTTTGGAGCCAAAAGCAACACGAGTTGTGTGTCTCATCTTGCTCCTCCGCTGCTGCAGAAGCCATCTCCAGAGTTTTTGTGATCTGGAGTATTGTTATTGGAAGTCTCCTTGGCAGCTCTGGAAGACGGATATCATGGTAGAGACGTCTGTGCCGAGAAACGAAGTTCCAGAAAAAACTTTTTGAAGGAGATTTATCATTCTTTTCAAACGTACGGCTTTTATATGACAATTGTTTTTTAACTTACTTTTGCTTATGTGTGACCTATTTATCAAAAAGTCGCACGACTTTGAAAAATAAATCGCACGGAAGCAAAACCTGGGAAACCCACTTGCAAAAGCCTTTTTTTAAAATAGAAAAGTTTTCCCTTATGTTAATAGCCGAAGTTCTTTATCTACCCTTTATTACCATTAGTGTTACTAGAGAGTGACTGGGAGGGGGTGTACTGCATCAGGTGACACCCTGACTGGCCTCCCTGGCACTAAATAGCTGCACTCCAACTATCCCGCAACAACCCATCCACCCTCCTCTGAAATTAAAAAAGTATTAAAAACATACTATGCCGCACCATGAATATCCGTACTCTGGGGGCTTTTTTGTTTAATTTTGAGCCCACATTTTGTGACGTTGGTGGGTGGAGACATGCGTCACCGCGCTGAGGAAGGAGTTTACATCAGGAAGGAAGGCAGCGCAGCACCAACAGGCACATAAACAATAGTGAAGCCACACAAAAAAAAAGCGGCTCGGTACATTACCCACCCCAAAATGTGCATGAAGCTGCATTACTATGGATTTTTTATTTTTTTTTTTATGGAAAATTTTAGTGCCACATATGGGTTATTTACGTAGTCTGTAAAAATCTTACACAATTATTTTGTGCCTTATTCTATTTTTTACACAACATTTTCAAATATAGTGGGTACGCCAGCATGTACGTGTCCTACAATTAACAAGGTGTGCAGTGTGTATTTTTAACCATAAAATAATAGAGTTGTTATATAATTGTTTCTATAATTAACATTAAGCTTTGTGGTGTCCCGGTATAGGACCTATCCTGTACCATCCTTAAGTCCCCTCAGGAAGAGTCCCTTAGGTTCATAGGGCTCTCCTGCAGGGCTCCCCCCTTGTCTTATAAATGCAGTGTATATTCATTATGTGTATTAATTGTTCATATGTATAAATTTGTAGTTTGTATAAAATGTATAGGACCTTCCTTGGTCATGTGATCTACTGTCATGTGATATACCCAGAGTTCCATCGGCACAGAAACCCCAGGCATTAGCAACCAATGGGCTTTAGTCCAGCCCCCTAGTATATAAGTGGCTGTAGTCTCTATACTCTCTTATTTCTTGGACTCAAAAGGAAGCACAAAGTCCTGTATACTGCAAATTCATCTCATCTAGACCAAAGCCAAAAGAAACACAACCACTTCTAAAACATGAGTTACAATTCTCTCTACAAATCCAGTGACTACTCCTCAGCTAAGGAATATATCAGTAGCACAGTGGTCTACCTAAATATCTCAATAATAACAAGTCCAAGCAAACCTGTGAGGTATCCTGTGTCCCGGTTGCCTCTGAAGGAACTGCATAATTGTAAAGACTGTTCCCTAAACAAGTAAACGTTCCAGTCTATTTAGAATCCTTGCTGTGGACATTCCTTTATTACAAACCGTTCTTGGGTTGATTGATGGCGGTTACCATACCAGAATAACCACATCCTGGCGTCACGAACACTAAGGGGTTAACAACATCTTGCCCCCAGGGTTTATACAACCAGACCCTGTTACATACTGCTACACCCCAGTCACCACATCTCAATGTAGTAGCAGCAACAGTGAGATAATGTCGAGTATGTATAACCATTGCAGACATCATGCATACCATACAGTGGGGATCAAAAGTTTGGGCACCCCAGGTAAAAATTTGTATTAATGTGCATAAAGAAGCCAAGGAAAGATGGAAAAATCTCCAAGAAGCATCAAATTACAGATTAGACATTCTTATAATATGTCAACAAAATTTAGATTTTATTTCCATCAATTACACTTTCAAAATAACAGAAAACAAAAAAATGGTGTCTGCAAAAGTTTGGGCACCCTGCAGAGTTAATATCTTGTACTGCCCCCTTTGTCAAGTATCACAGCTTGTAAACACTTTTTGTAGCCAGCCAAGAGTCTTTCAATTCTTGTTTGAGGTATCTTTGCCCATTCTTTCTTACTAAAGTTTTCCAGTTCTTTGAGATTTCTGGGCTGTCTGTCACGCACTGTTCTTTCAACATCTATCCATACATTTTCAATTATGTTGAGGTTGGGAAATTGTGAAGGCCATGGCAAAACCTTCAGTTTACGCCTCTTGATGTAATCCCCCGTGGATTTCGAGGTGTGTTTAGGATCATTATCCATTTGTAGAAGCCATCCTCTATTTAACTTCAGCTTTTTCACAGATGGCATCAAGTTATCATCCAAAATTTGCTGAAGTTTTATTGAATCCATTTTTCCTTCTACTCGTGAGATGTTCCCTGTGCCACTGGCTGCAATACAACCCCAAAGCATGATTGATCCTCTCACCCATGCTTAACAGTTGGACAGAGGTGCTTTTCATTAAATTCTGTTCCCCTTCTTCTCCAAACGTACCTTTGCTCATTCCGGCCAAAAAGTTCAATTTTAACCTCATCGATCCACAGAACTTGTTTCCAAAACGGTGAAACGCTAATTTTTGTGGTGAGGATGTAAAAGAGGTTTTCTTCTGATGACTCTTCCATGAAGACCATATTTGTACAAGTATGTTTTTATAGTGGAATAGTGTACCACAACTCCAGTGTCTGCCAGATCTTTCTGGGTTTTGAATTGTTTTTCTCACAATCCTGCGAGCTGTTCTGTTTGATATTTTTTTGGTCTTCCAGATCTTGTTTTAACTTCCACTGTTCCTGATGACTGCCATTTCTTAATTACATTCCGAACAGAGGATATTGACACCTGAAAATGTTTTGCTATCTTCTCATAGCCGTCTCCAGCTTTGTGAGCATCAACTATTTTCAGTTTCAGATTTCTAGACAACTGCTTAGAAGAACCCATGGTGCTGATTGTTGGGGCAAGGTCAGATCAGTCTGGGCATTTAAAACCTTTGAGATTCACATCACCTGGTCTTCCCAGATGATGATTGAGAACAATCCATGACACTGGCAGGTCTCAGCTGTGCAAAGGGGGCAGTGCATGCTATAAATTCTGCAGGGTACCCAAACTATTGCAGACGCCATCTTTTTGTTTTCTGTTATTTTGAAAGTGTAAATGATGGAAATAAAATCTAACTTTTGTTGACGTATTATAAGAATGTCAAATCTGTAATTTGATGCCTTTTGGAGATTTTTCAATCTTTCCTTGGCTTCTTTAATACAAATTTTTACATGGGGTGCCCAAACTTTTGATCCCCACTCTATATAGCAGTCAAATGTCAGTAAGATTGTCAGTCAGTCAAATGTGATAGTACTAATAATATGTGCATAGTCATTAGAGATGCATAATAATATGTAGGTATATCTCTATAAAAAAAACAATAATAAAAATAAATAAAGGTATTGTTGTAAAATGTAAAAGTATTGTTACCATATTCATGGCTGTGTTCTTAAAGGGGTACTCCGCTGCCCTGTGTCCGATGCTCCGCTTCCCAGCGTCCGGAAGTTTATTGTTCCGGACGCTGTGTGCGGGCTTCCGTGTTCAGGGCTGCCCCTCGTGACGTCACGCCGGCCCCCTTCGTGATGTCACGCCCTCCCCCTCAGCGAAAGACTATGAGAAGGGGGGCACGATGGCCATCATGCCCCCTTCCCATAGACTTTCATTGAGGGGGCGGGCATAACATCATGAAGGGGGCGGGCGTGACGTCACGAGGGGCAGCCCTGAACACGGAAGCCCGCACACAGCGTCAGGAACAATAAACTTCCGGACGCTGGGGAGCGGAGCTTCCGACACAGGGCAGCGGAGTACCCCTTTAAGGAACCTTGTCTCAACCATTAAATGGTAAATTATATCCAGCAAGTACTAAAGTTAACCAATATCCTCCTGTTCCCAAGTTACAGAGCATGTATGGACATTTTAATGTGTACTGAAATTGGACGTTATAGTTAAATGCTTCAGAACTACATTCGGCCCAATGGTCATTTCGCTCCTCTCCCTAAGGGGACAGACGTTGAGGGCGACTTTCATTAAACAAGGGGATTTGAGGTGTCCCGGTACAGGACCTGTCCCTTCAGGAAGAGTCTCTTAGGTCCATAGGGCTCTCCTGCAGGGCTCCCCCCTTGTTGTCTCATATAAATGCAGTGTATATTCATTATGTGCATCTATTATTCATATGTATAAAGTTGTACAGTTTGTATAAAATGTATAGGACCTTCCTTGGTCATGTGATCTACTGTCATGTGATATACCCAGAGTTCCATGGGCACAGGAACCCCAGGCATTAGCAACCAATGGGCTTTAGTCCAGCCCCCTAGTATATAAGGTGCTGAAGTCTCTATTCTCTCTCTCTTATCTCTTGGACTTAAAAGGAAGCACAAAGTCCTGTATACTGCAAATTCATCTCATCTAGGCCAAAGCCTAAAGAAACACAACCACTTCTAAAACGTGAGTTACAATTCTTTCTACAAATCCAGTGACTACTCCTCAGCTAAGGAATATATTAGTAGCACAGTGACCTGCATAAATATCCTCAAAACTACAAGTCCCAGCAAGCCTGCAAGGTATCCTGTGTCCCGGTTGCCTCTGAAGGAACTGCATAATTGTAAAGACTGTTCCCTAAACATTTCAAGTAAAAGTTCCAGTTTATTCAGAATCCTTGCTGTGGACATTCCTTTATTACAAACCATTTCTGGATTGGTTGACGGCGGTTACCATACCGGAATAAACACATCCTGGCGTCACGAACACTAAGGGGTTAACAACATCTTGCCCCCAGGGTTTATACAACCAGACCCTGTTACATACTGCAACACCCCAGTCACCACATCTCAATGTAGTAGCAGGTAAACTCAGACTTACAAGTGGGTTGAGTTCAGTTCACATTGGGTGAGATATTAAAAAATTACTGTCATTTCTGTTCCAGCGATATTAATCACACCATTTTTTTTCTCCTCACATTTTTAAAGGTCTCTTGTGCTGCTTTTAAAATATTAACCCCTTAAGGACGCAGGGCGTATCCATATGCCCCCATTTCCGAGTCCTTAAGGACTCAGGGCATATAGGTATGCCCTGCGTTCTTCCAGCTCCTGCCGATCGCTGGGCATGGACCGGGATGCCTGCTGATATCGTTCAGCAGGCATCCCGGCATATTGCCCAGGGGGGGTCCAGAGGTCCATTCAGATGTGCGATTTGTGGTTATTCCGTGTCAATTGGGTCTCTGGTGACCCGGTGACCCGGAAAAAAAGGGTGAATGGGGCTGTCCGAGACAGCCCCATTCCCCCTTACTCAGCAGGAGTGAGGTGGCATGGGTGACACCTCACGATCACGTGATTGATCGGTCGAAGCAGCAGCAGGATTGGGCCCGGCGGCAGGATACAGTGCGGCGGTCCCGGCGGCAGGATACAGCAGGAGGTGAGGCCTGTTCACCTCCTGATGTTGCTTAGCAACAACTCTCGGCATGCAAAGCCAAAGGGAATGCTGGGAGTTGTAGTTTTGCAACAGCTGGAGTTCCAACTACAATTCCCAGCATGCCCTTTGGTAGTCTGTGCATGCTTGGAGTTGTGGTAATGCAACAGCTGGAGGCACATTTTTTCTATGAAAAAGTGTGCATCTAGTTTTTCATAACTACACCTCCCAACATGCACAGACTACCAAAGGGTATGCTGGGAGTTGTAGCAATGTGCCTCCAGCTGTTGCAAAACTACAACTCTCAGCATGCCCTTCGGCTGTCAATGCATGCTGATTGTTGCAGTTTTGCAACAGCTGGAGACACATTGGTTGTGAAACATAGTTTGTTACCTACCTCAGTGTTTTGCAACCAGTGTGCCTCCAGCTGTTGCAAAAATACAACTCCCAGCATATATGGTCTGCCAGTGCATGCTGGGAGTTTTTCCAAATTTTCCATCGCAGCTCAAACTTACTGTAAATCTCCGCCCATGTGAATGTACCATAAAAACACTACACAACCAATGCCGTTACTGAGACATGGTTTAATGAATGGAATAACTGGGACATATCCATACCAGGGTACTCTTTATACAGAAGAGACAGAGAAGGCAAGAAAGGAGGAGGAGTGGCCCTGTATGTGAAAGATAGCATAAAATCTAACCTAATACAAGTTAGTGAGGAAACCACAGAGTCAGTTTGGGTTACGTTGCAGTTTGGTAACCATGCAGTAACTCGTGTAGGTGTGATATACAGACCACCTGGCCAAGTTAAAGAAGTAGATGATCTACTAGTTGAAAAAATATCTAAAATGACAATGAAAGGAGAAGTTATCATTATGGGAGACTTCAATCTTCCGGATATAAACTGGAAAACCAAAATAGCTAGTTCTGCCAGGAGTACAAATATTCTAAATTACCTACTGGGATTATTTCTACAACAAGTGGTTGAGGAGCCAACGCGGAAGGAGGCCATTTTGGATTTGGTATTCACATATGGGGATTTGGTATATGATGTTATTGTAGGCGAAAGCTCTGGATCTAGTGATCACCAGTCAGTGTGGTTTAATATAAGAACAGTGAAGGAGTCACACCACACAAAAACAAAAGTTTTAGATTTTAGAAAAACAGACTTTTCAAAAATGAGATTAGTCATAAATGAGTCCCTATCAGACTGGAACAAATTACATGGAGTTCAGGAGAAATGGGACTACTTAAAAGACGCTTTATTGAAGGCAACAGAAAATTGCACAAGACTTGTCAGTAAAAGCAGAAAAAGGAAGAGACCACTGTGGTACTCAGCAGAAGTGGCCAAAATCATAAAAAACTAAAAACTAGCATTTAGTAATTATAAAACAACCAGAGCAATGAAGATAGGGAATTCTACAAGACTAGGCAGAAAGAGACCAAGCAAGTTATAAGAACTTCTAAAGCACAGGCAGAAGAAAAACTAGCTCAGTCTGTGAATAAAGGGGATAAGACATTCTTCAGATATATAAATGAAAAAAGGAAATCAAAAAAAGGAATAACTAAATTAAAAACAAAGGAAGGAAGGCATGTAGAAGAGAATAAGGGGCTAGCCGACTGCCTTAAGTGAAGACAAATAAATCACAGGGGCCTGATGGGATACACCCAAAATTATTAAAAGAGTTTAGTGGTGAGCTAGCAAAACCGTTAGCAGATTTATTTAACCAATCAATGGTAACAGGAGCCATGGAAAGATTGGAAATTAGCAAATGTTGTGCCCATTCACAAGAAAGGTAGTAAGGAGGAATCAAGCAACTATAGGCCAGTAAGTCTGACATCAATAGTGGGGAAATTAATGGAAACCCTACTAAAGGATAAGATTGTGGAACATCTAAAATCCCATGGATTGCAAGATGAAAAACAACATGGGTTGACTTCAGGGAGATCATGTCAAACAAATCTTATAGATTTTTTTTGACTGGGTGACTAAACTAATAGATGGCGGAGGGGCAGTAGACATCACATATCTAAATTTTAGTAAGGTTTTTGACACTGTCCCACATAGAAGACTTATCAATAAACTACAGTCATAGAGCTTGGACTCCAATATTGTTGAGTGGATTAGGCAGTGGCTGAGTAACAGACAACAGAGGGTTGTAGTCAATGGAGAATATTCAGAGCAAGGTCTTGTCACCAGTGGGGACCTCAGGGATCTGTACTGGGACCAATATTGTTTAATATCTTCATTAGCGATATTACAGAAGGTCTCGATGGTAAGGTATGTCTTTTTGCTGATGACACAAAGATATGTAACAGGGTTGATGTTCCTGGAGGGATCCGCCAATTGGAAAAGGATTTAGGCAAACTAGAAGAATGGTCAGAACTCTGGCAACTGAAATTAAATGTGGATAAGTGCAAGATAATGCACCTGGGGCGTAAAAACCCTCAGGCAGAATATAGATTATTTTACACTGCCCTGACCTCAGTATCTGAGGAAATTGATTTAGGGGTAATTATTTCAGAAGACTTAAAGGTAGGAAGACAATGTAAAAGAGCAGCAGGAAACGCTAGCAGAATGCTTGGCTGTATAGGGAGAGGTATAAGCAGTAGAAAGAGAGAAGTGCTCATGCCGCTGTACAGAACACTGGTGAGACCTCAATTGGAGTATTGTGCGCAGTACTGGAGGCCGTATCTCCAGAAGGATATAGATACTCTAGAGAGAGTTCAGAGAAGAGCTACTAAACTAGTACATGGATTGCAGAATAAAACTTACAAGGAAAGGTTAACTCCTTAAGGACCAAGGGCGTACAGGTACGCCCTTGGTCCTGCTCTCCTGATATAACGTGGGGTTACACAGTAACCCCGCGTCATATCACGGCGGGCCCGGCGTCATAGTGAAGCCAGGACCCGCCTCTAATAGCGCGCAGCTAAAGTGGCCGGCTAGCTCAGTCGGGCTGTTCGGGTTAGCCGCGGCTAATCGCGGCATCCCGAACAGCTGACAGGACAGCGGGAGGGCCCCCACCTGCCTCCTCGCTGTCCGATCGCCGAATGACTGCTCAGTGCCTGAGATCCAGGCCTGAGCAGTCATGCGGCAGAATCGTTGATCACTGGTTTCTTATGAGAAACCAGTGATCAATGATGATCAGTTTGTGCAGTGTTATAGGTCCCCATGGGACCTATAACACTGCAAAAAAAAGTGAATAAAGATCATTTAACTCCTCCCCTATTAAAAGTTTGAATCACCCCCCTTTTCCAATAAAAAAAAAAACACAGTGTAAATAAAAAAAATAAATAAACATATATGGTATCACTGCGTGCGGAAATGTCCGAATTATAAAAATATATCATTAATTAAACCGCTCGGTCAATGGCGTGCGCGGAAAAAAATAGTGCATTTTTGGTCACTTGTTATATCATTTAAAAATGAATAAAAAGCGATCAATAAGTCCTATCAATGCAAAAAAATGGTATCGTTAAAAACTTCAGATCACGGCGCAAAAAATTAGCCCTCATACTGCCCCACACGGAAAAATAAAAAAGTTATAGGGGTCAGAAGATGACAATTTTAAACGTATTAATTTTCCTGCATGTAGTTATGATTTTTTCCAGAAGTCCGACAAAATCAAACCTATATAAGTAGGGTATCATTTTAATCGTATGGACCTACAAAATAAAGATAAAAAATGTACTACGTAGAAACGGAAGCCCCCAAAAGTTACAAAACTGTGTTTTTTTTTTCAATTTTGTCGCACAATGATTTTTTTTTTCGTTTCACCGTAGATTTTTGGGCAAAATGACTGATGTCATTACAAAGTAGAATTGGTGGCGCAAAAAATAAGCCATCATATGGATTTTTAGGTGCAAAATTGAAAGAGTTATGATTTTTTAAAGGCAAGGAGCAAAAAACGAAAATGCAAAAACGGAAAACCCCCCGGTCCTTAAGGGGTTAAAGGACCTTAACATGTATAGTTTGGAAGAAAGAAGAGACAGAGGGGATATGATAGAGACTTTTAACCCCTTAAGGACCGAGCCCTTTTTCACCTTAAGGACCAGAGCGTTTTTTGCAATTCTGACCACTGTCACTTTAAACATTAATAACTCTGGAATGCTTTTAGTTATCATTCTGATTCCGAGATTGTTTTTTCGTGACATATTCTACTTTAACTTAGTGGTAAAATTTTATGGTAACTTGCATCCTTTCTTGGTGAAAAATCACCAAATTTGATGAAAAAAATGAAAATTTTGCATTTTTCTAACTTTGAAGCTCTCTGCTTGTAAGGAAAATGGATATTCAAAATATATTTTTTTGGGGTTCACATATACAATATGTCTACTTTATGTTTGCATCATAAAATTTATGAGTTTTTACTTTTGGAAGACACCAGAGGGCTTCAAAGTTCAGCAGCAATTTTGACATTTTTCACAAAATTTTCAAACTCGCTATTTTTCATGGACCAGTTCACGTTTGAAGTGGATTTGAAGGGCCTTCATATTAGAAATGCCCCATAAAAGACCCCATTATAAAAACTACACCCCCCAAAGTATTCAAAATGACATTCAGTAAGTGTATTAACCCTTTAGGTGTTTCACAGGAATAGCAGCAAAGTGAAGGAGAAAATTCAAAATCTTCATTTTTTACACTCGCATTTTCTTGTAGACCCAATTTTTTAATTTTTACAAGGGGTAAAAGGACAAAATGTTTACTTGTATTTGTAGCCCAATTTCTCTTGAGTAAGGACATACCTCATATGTCTATGTTAATTGTTCAGTGGGCGCAGTAGAGGGCTCAGAAGGGAAGGAGCGTCAAATGGTTTTTGGGGGGCATGTCACCTTTAGGAAGCCCCTATGGTGCCAGAACAGCAAAAACACACACATGGCATACCATTTTGGAAACTAGACTCCTCAGGGAACGTAACAAGGGGTAAAGTGAACCTTAATACCCCACAGGTGTTTCACGACTTTAGCATATGTAAAAAAAATTATATTTTTTTTTACCTAAAATGCTTGGTTTCCCAAAAATTTTACATTTTTAAAAAGTGTAATAGCAGAAAATACCCCCCAAAATTTGAAACCCAATTTCTCCCGATTCAGAAAACACCCCATATGGGGGTGAAAATTGCTCTGCTGGCGCACTACAGGTCTCAGAAGAGAAGGAGTCACATTTGGCTTTTTGAAAGCAAATTTTGCTCTGGGGGCATGTCGCATTTAGGAAGCCCCTATGGTGCCAGAACAGCAAAAAAAAAACACATGGCATACCATTTTGGAAACTAGACCCCTCGGGGAACGTAACAAGGGGTAATGTGAACCTTAATACCCTACAGGTGTTTCACGACTTTTGCATATGTAAATTTTTATTTTTATTTTTTACCTAATATGCTTGGTTTCCCAAAATGTTAACATTTTTAAAAAGGGTAATAGCAGGAAATACCCCCCAAAATTTGAAACCCAATTTCTCCCGATTCAGAAAACACCCCATATGGGGGTGAAAATTGCTCTGCTGGCGCACTACAGGTCTCAGAAGAGAAGGAGTCACATTTGGCTTTTTGAAAGCAAATTTTGCTCTGGGGGCATGTCGCATTTAGGAAGCCCCTATGGTGCCAGAACAGCAAAAAAAAAACACATGGCATACCATTTTGGAAACTAGACCCCTCGGGGAACGTAACAAGGGGTAATGTGAACCTTAATACCCTACAGGTGTTTCATGACTTTTGCATATGTGAACATTTTTTTTTTTTTTTACCTAAAATGCTTGGTTTCCCAAAATTTTTACATTTTTAAAAAGGGTAATAGCAGAAAACACCCCCCAAAATTTGAAGCCCAATTTCTCCCGATTCAGAAAACACCCCATATGGGGGTGAAAAGTGCTCTGCTGGCGCACTACAGGTCTCAGAAGAGAAGGAGTCACGTTTGGCTTTTTGAAAGCAAATTTTGCTCTGGGGGCATGCCGCATTTAGGAAGCCCCTATGGTGCCAGGACAGCAAAAAAAAAACACATGGCATACCATTTTGGAAACTAGACCCCTCGGGGAACGTAACAAGGGGTTAAGTGAACCTTTATACCCCACAGGTGTTTTATGACTTTTGTATATGTAAAAAAAAAATTTTTTTTTTTACCTAAAATGCTTGTTTTCCCAAAAATTTTACATTTTTAAAAAGGGTAATAGCAGAAAATACCCCCCATAATTTGTAACACAATTTCTCCCGAGTACGGCGATACCCCATATGTGACCCTAAACTGTTGCCTTGAAATACGACAGGGCTCCAAAGTGAGAGTGCCATGCGCATTTGAGGCCTAAATTAGGGATTGCATAGGGGTGGACATAGGGGTATTCTACGCCAGTGATTCCCAAACAGGGGGCCTCCAGCTGTTGTTAAACTCCCAGCATGCCTGGACAGTCAGTGGCTATCTGGCAATACTGGGAGTAGTTGTTTTGCAACAGCTGGAGGCTCCGTTCTGGAAACAGTGGCGTACCAGACGTTTTTCATTTTTATTGGGGAGGGGAGGGGGGCTGTGTAGGGGTATGTGTATATGTAGTGTTTTTTTACTTTTTATTTTATTTTGTGTTAGTGTAGTGTAGTGTTTTTAGGGTACAGTCACACGAGCGGGGGTTCACAGTAGTTTCTCGCTGGCAGTTTGAGCTGTGGCAGAAAATTTGACGCAGCTCAAACTTGCAGCCGGATACTTACTGTAATCCTCCGCCCATGTGAGTGTACCCTGTACGTTCACATTGGGGGGGGAACATCCAGCTGTTGCAAAACTACAACTCCCAGCATGGACGGTCTATCAGTGCATGCTGGGAGTTGTCGTTTTGCAACCGCTGGAGGCTCCGTTTTGGAAACAGTGACGTACCAGACGTTTTTCATTTTTATTGGGGAGGGGAGGGGGGCTGTGTAGGGGTATGTGTATATGTAGTGTTTTTTACTTTTTATTTTATTGTGTGTTAGTGTAGTGTAGTGTTTTTAGGGTACAGTCGCACGGGCGGGGGGTTCACAATAGTTTCTCGCTGGCAGTTTGAGCTGCGACAGAAAATTTGCCACAGCTCAAACTTGCAGCCGGATACTTACTGTAATCCTCCGCCCATGTGAGTGTACCTGTACATTCACATTGGGGGGGGAAACATCCAGCTGTTGCAAAACTACAACTCCCAGCATGTACGGTCTATCAGTGCATGCTGGGAGTTGTAGTTTTGCAACAGCTGGAGACACACAGGTTGTGAAACACCGAGTTTGGTAACAAACTCAGTGATTTGCAACCAGTGTGCCTTCAGCTGTTGCAAAAGCTACAACCCCCAGCATGTACGGACAGCGGAAGGGCATGCTGGGTCTTGTAGTTATGCAACAGCCGGAGACACACTGGTTTACTACTTAACTCAGTGTGCCTTCAGCCGTTGCAAAACTACAACTCTCAGCAGTCACCGACAGCCAACGGGCATGCTGGGAGTTGTAGTTATGCAACCACCAGATGCACCACTACAACTCCCAGCATGCACTTTAGCTGATTGTGCAAGCTGGGAGTTGTAGTTACACAACAGCTGAAGGTACACTTTTCCATAGAAAGAATGTGCCTTCAGCTGTTGCAAAACTACAAGTCCCAGCATGCCCATAAGGGCATGCTGGGAGTTGTGGTGGTCTGCCTCCTGCTGTTGCATAACTACAGCTCCCAGCATGCCCTTGTTGCATGCTGGGAGCTGTTGCTAAGCAACAGCAGGAGGCTGTCACTCACCTCCAACGATCCAGCCGCACAGGTCAGTCCCTCGTCGTCTCCGCCGCCGCCGCTGCTCCTGGGGCCCCGATCCCAACAGGGACGCCGGGGATCGGGGTCCCCAGCACCGGGGGTCGTCTTCCCGCACCCGCTCACGTCCTCCGGAAGAGGGGCGGAGCGGGTTGCGGGAGTGACACCCGCAGCAGGCGCCCTGATTGGTCGGCCGGTAATCCGGCCGACGAATCAGGGCGATCGTGAGGTGGCACCAGTGCCACCTCACCCCTGCTAGCTCTGGCTGTTCGGGGCCGTCTCTGACGGCCCCGATCAGCCAGTAATTCCGGGTCATCGGGTCACTGGAGACCCGATTGACCCGGAATCTGCCGCAGATCGCTGGACTGAATTGTCCAGCGATCTGCGGCAATCGCCGACATGGGGGGACATAATGACCCCCCTGGGCGATATGCCGGGATCCCCTCCGGCTAGCGGTGGGGGCCGGAAATGCTCAGGGCGTATCCATACGCCCTCGGTCCTTAAGGACTTGGAAACGGGGGCATATGGATACGCCCTATGTCCTTAAGGGGTTAAATACATAAAGGGAATCAACAAGGAAAAGTAGGAGAGCATATTTTAAAGAAGAAAAACTACCACAAGAGGACATAGTTTTAAATTAGAGGGGCAAAGGTCTTTGCATTAATATCAGGAAGTATTACTTTACTGAAAGAGTAGTGGATACATGGAATAGCCTTCCTGCAGAAGTGGTCGCTGCAAATACAGTGAAGGAGTTTAAACATGCATGGGATAAGCATAAGGCTATCCTTCATATAAGATAGGGCCAGGGACTATTCATAGTATTCAGATTATTGGGCAGACTAGATGGGCCAAATGGTTCTTATCTGCCGACACATTCTATGTTTCTATGGTTCTACAAGAACATGCGAGTGTAAAAAATGAAGATTTTGAATTTTCTCCTTAACGTTGCTGCTATTCTTGTGAAACACCGAAAGGGTTAACACACTTTCTGAATGTCAGTTTGAATACTTTGGGGGGTGCAGTTTTTATAATGGGATCATATATGGGGTATATCTAATAAGAAGACCCCTCAAACGCACTTCAAAACTGAACTGGTCCCTGAAAAAATTTTGTGGAAAATTGGAAAATTGCTGCTGAACTTTGAAGCCCTCTGATGTCTTCCAAAAGAAAAAACATATCAACTTCATGATGCAAATATAAAGTAGACATATTGTATATGGGAATCAATATATAATTTATTTGCAATATCCATTTTCCTTAAAAGCAGAGAGTTTCAAAGTTAGAAAAATGCAAAATTTTCAACATTTTCATGAAATTTGGGGATTTTTCACCAAGAATGGATGCAAGTAACGATGAAAATTTACCACTGTGTTAAAGTTGAATATGTCGCGAATAAACAATCTCGGAATCAGAATAATCAGTAAAAGCATCCCAGAGTTATTAATGTATAAAGTGACAGTGGTCAGAATTGCAAAAAAGGGCTGAATCCTTAAATGGGTACTCTGCCCCTACACATCTTATCCCCTATCCAAAGGATAGGGTATAAGATGTCCGATCGCCGGGGTCCCTCTGCTGGGGACCCCCGGGATCGCCGCTGCGGCACCGCACTATTATTACTGCACAGAGCGAGTTCACTCTCTGCGTAATGACGGGTGATACAGGGGATGGAGCAGCGTGACGTCACAGCTCCGCCCCTTGTGACATCACGGCCCAATCCCTTAATGCAAGTCTGTGGCAGGGGGTGCCCATAGACTTGTATTGAGGGGGCGGGTCGTGACGTCACGAGGGGGCGGAGCCGTGACATCACGATGCTCCATCCCCTGTATCACCCGTCATTACGCGCAGAGCAAACACGCTCTGTGCAGTAACAATAGAGGTGTGGTGCAGCAGAGATCCTGGGGGTCCCCAGCAGTGGGACCCCGGCAATCTTCCATCTTATCCACTATCCTTTGGATAAGGGATAAGATGTCTAGGGGCAGAGTACCCCTTTTAGGTGAAAAAGGGCTCTGTCCTTAAGGGACTAAAATATGTGAGAGTTCTTTTTCGCAACCCTTTTTTTTTTGCGTCAAAATTGCTGAGTTTGGCACCAAATTTTGAATCATGGAAAATTCTGGCGGAGCATCTCATATAATATTCCATGATTACCAGTGCCCATATAAGCAATTACTATAGGAATACAACATGTCGTGGGGTTAAATGTGAGTGCAAGTGCAGTGACCATAAAACATTTATTTATTTAGTTTTAGCAGTTTGGGGACAGGGGGGGGGGGGTTAACTTTCGGTTTCCCCATCCTGCCCACCCACAATAGGTGGGTCAGAACGGGGAAACCGTCAGGGACCGTCACCGAAGTCCACTTACCCATCGGTGGCAGCAGCGGGCAGCGATCGGCGGCAGAAGAGGATGGCGGTACGGCTCCCTGGATCCTACGGAAGCTGGTGAGTTGCCTAGCAATATCTGGAGGGCCACAATTTGGAGATCACTGTGCAGTGGTCTCTAAACTGTAGCCCTCCAGATGTTGCAAAACTGCAAATCCCAGCGTGCCCAAACAGCTGTCTTGGCATGCTGGGAGTTGTAGTTGCGTACCTCCAACTGTTGCATAACTGTACGGTGGGCCATTTATATGGATACACCTTAATAAAATGGGAATGGTTGGTGATATTAACTTCCTGTTTGTGGCACATTAGTATATGTGAGGGGGGAAACTTTTCAAGATGGGTGGTGACCATGGCGGCCGTTTTGAAGTTGGCCATTTTGAATCCAACTTTAGTTTTTTTCAATAAGAAGAGGGTTATATGACACATCAAACTTATTGGGAATTTCACAAGAAAAACAATGATGTGCTTGGTTGTAACGTAACTTTATTCTTTCATGAGTTATTTACAAATTTCTGACCACTTACATAGTGTTCAATGTGCTGCCCATTGTGTTGGATTGTCAATGTAACCCTCTTCTCCCACTCTTCACACACTGATAGCAACACCGCAGGAGAAATGCTAGCACAGGCTTCCAGTAACCGTATACACTGCTATATACTACTATATACACCGCAGGAGAAATGCTAGCACAGGCTTCCAGTATTCGTATACACTGCTATATACTACTATATACACCGCAGGAGAAATGCTAGCACAGGCTTCCAGTATCCGTAGTTTCAGGTGCTGCACATCTCGTATCTTCACAGAATAGACAATTGCCTTAAGATGACCCCAAAGATAAAAGTCTAAGGGGGTCAGATCGGGAGACCTTGGGGGCCATTCAACTGGCCCACGACGACCAATCCACTTTCCAGGAAACTTTTCATCTAGGAATGCTCGGACCTGACACCCATAATGTGGTGGTGCACCATCTTGCTAGAAAAAACTCAGGGAACGTGCCAGCTTCAGTGCATAAAGAGGGAAACACATCATCATGTAGCAATTTCGCATATCCAGTGGCCTTGAGGTTTCCATTGATGAAGAATGGCCCCACTATCTTTGTACCCCATATACTAGACCATACCATCAATTTTTGTGTTCCAACAGTCTTGGAGGGATCTATGCAATGTGGGTTAGTGTCAGACCAATAGCGGTGGTTTTGATTGTTAAAGGGGTACTCCACCCCTAGACATCTTATAGCGAGATGTCTGATCGCGGGGGTCCCGCCGCTGGGGACCCCCGCAATATAGCATGCGGCACCCACCTTTTTTCTGCTCGGGAAGCGCTGGAGGGTCTGAGTCCAGACCATGGGAACAGAAGTTTGTGATGTTATGACTCCTCCCTCATGTGACGTCACGCCCCGTCCCCTCAATGCAAGTCTATGGGAAGGGGCGTGACGGCCATCAGGCATCTTATCCCCTATCCTTTGTATAGGGGATAAGATGTCTAGGGGTGGAGTACCCCTTTAACTTCACCATTCACATAAAAGTTTGCCTCATCACTGAACAAATCTTCTGCGTAAACTGAGGGTCCTGTTCCAATATTTCTTTTGCCCATTCTGCAGCACCTGAAACTACGGATACTGGAAGCCTGTGCTAGCATTTCTCCTGCGGTTTTGCTATCAGTGTGTGACGAGTGGGAGAAGAGGGTTGCATTGACAATCCAACACAATGGGCAGCACATTGAACACATTTTAGAAGTGGTCAGAAACTTCTAAATAACTCATGAACATTAAAACCAAGCAAATCATTGTTTTTCTTTTTAAATTCGCAAAAAGTTTGATGTGTCACATGACCCTCTTTCTATTGAAAAAACAAAAGTTGGATTCAAAATGGCCAACTTCAAAATGGCCGCCATGGTCACCACCCATCTTGAAAAGTTTCCCCCCTCACATATAAAAATGCGCCACAAACAGGAAGTTAATATCACCAACCATTCCCATTTTATTAAGGTGTATCCATATAAATGGCCCACCCTGTACATCTCCCAGCATGCCCTTTGGCGATCAGTACATGCTGGGAGTTGTAGTTTTGCAACAGCTGGAGGCACAATGGTTGGAAAATACTGAGTTAGGTAACAGAACCTAACTGAAGGTTTTCCAACCAGTGTGCCTCCAGCTGTTGCAAAAGTTCAACTCCCAGCAGGCACGGTCTGTACAGGGTACATTCACACGGGCGAGTTTACAGTGAGTTTTCCGCTTCAATAAAGAAAAATGAAAAATGTATCGTATGGCAGTGTTTCCAAAACGGAGCCTCCACCTGTTGCAAAGCAACGACTCCCAGCATTTCCGGACAGCCAAAGACTGTCCAGGCATGCTGGGAGTTTAGCAACAGCTGGAGGCACCCTGTTTGGGAATCACTGGCGTAGAATACCCCTATGTCCACCCCTATGCAATCAATAATTTAGTCCTCAAATGCACATGGCGCTCTCTGACTTTGGAGCCCTGTCGTATTTCAAGGAAACAGTTTAGGGACACATATGGGGTATTTCCGTACTTGGGAGAAATTGCAATACAAATTTTGGGGGGCTTTTTCTCCTTTTACCCCTTATGAAAAGGAAAAGTTGGGGGCTACACCAGCCTGTTACATAGTTAGTACGGTCGAAAAAAGACATATGTCCATCAAGTTCAACCAGGGAATTAAGGGGTAGGGGTGTGGCGCGATATTGGGGAAGGGATGGGATTTTATATTTCTTCATAAGCATTAATGTTATTTTGTTCCATAAATGTATCTAATCCTGTTTTAAAGCTGTTAATTGTTCCTACTGTGACCAGTTCCTGAGGTAGACCGTTCCATAAATTCACAGTCCTCACGGTAAAGAAGGCGTGTCGCCCCTTGAGACTAAACTTTTTCTTCTCCAGACGGAGGGAGTGTCCCCTCGTCCTTTGGGGGGGTTTAACCTGGAACAGTTTTTCTCCATATTTTTTGTATGGGCCATTAATATACTTATATACGTTTATCATATCCCCCCTTAAACGTCTCTTCTCAAGACTAAACAATTGTAACTCCTTTAATCGCTCCTCATAGCTAAGATGTTCCATGCCCCATATTAGTTTAGTCGCGCGTCTCTGCACCCTTTCCAACTCCGCAGTGTCCCTTTTATGGACAGGTGCCCAAAACTGAACAGCATATTCCAGGTGAGGCCGTACCAATGCTTTATAAAGGGGGAGTATTATGTCCCTGTCCCTTGAGTCCATGCCTCTTTTTATACATGACAATATCCTGCCGGCTTTGGAAGCAGCAGCCTGACATTGCATGCTATTCTGTAGTCTGTGATCTACAAGTACACCCAGATCCTTCTCTACCAGTGACTCTGCCAGTTTAATCCCCCCTAAGACATACGATGCATGCAGGTTATTAGTACCCAGATGCATAACTTTACATTTATCCACATTGAACCTCATTTGCCAAGTGGATGCCCAGACACTTAGTCTATCCAAGTCATCCTGTAACTTATGCACATCCTCTATAGACTGTACCGTGCTACAAAGCTTGGTGTCATCTGCAAAGATAGAAACAGAGCTGTTAATACCATCCTCTATATCATTGATAAATAAATTAAACAACAGCGGGCCCAGTACTGAACCTTGGGGTACACCACTAATTACCGGGGACCAATCAGAGTACGAATCATTGACCACCACTCTCTGGGTACGATCCATGAGCCAGTGTTCAATCCAGTTACAAACTAAAGTTTCCAAGCCCAAGGACCTTAACTTACCTGTCAAACGTCTGTGAGGGACAGTATCAAATGCTTTGGCAAAATCCAGAAACACTATATCCACAGCCATTCCTCTGTCAAGGCTTCTACTCACCTCTTCATAAAAGCAAATTAGATTGGTTTGACAACTTCTATCCTTAGTAAACCCATGCTGGCTATCACTTATAATACAATTATCCCCTATGTATTCCTGTATGTAATCCCTTATAAGTCCTTCAAACAATTTACCCACAATGCACGTTAAACTTACCGGTCTATAGTTTCCTGGGGAAGACCTAGAGCCCTTCTTGAAGATTGGCACCACATTCGCCTTGCGCCAGTCCCTTGGCACAATACCAGACACCAGAGAATCTCTAAATATCATGAACAGGGGTACAGATATTACTGAACTTACCTCTCTAAGAACTCTTGGGTGTAGTCCATCCGGTCCTGGGGATTTGCTTACATTTATATCACTTAACTTACCTTGTACCATCTCTACATTAAGCCAGTTCAGTACATTACATGATGTGTTACCAGCACTGACCTGGCCAATGTCAGCTCCTTTTTCCCTAGTATATACAGAACTAAAGAACCCATTCAGTAGCTCCGCCTTCTCTTGATCGCCTGTGACAACCTCCCCATTATCATTATTAAGGGGTCCTACATGCTCTGTCCTTTTTTTTTTTGCATTTATATATCTAAAAAAATATTTAGGATTAGTTTTGCTTTCTTTGGCCACCTGTCTCTCATTTTGAATTTTTGCTGTTTTTATTACATTTTTACAGATTTTATTAAGCTCTTTGTACTGTTTAAATGTTATCGCTGACCCATCAGATTTGTATTTTTTGAAGGCAATTTTTTTGTTGTTTATTGCTCTTTTAACATCATGTGTCAGCCATGTAGGATTTAATTTTAATCGTTTATATTTGTTCCCCTTTGGTATATATTTAGCTGTATAGTTATTTAGAGTTGATTTAAAGATGTCCCATTTACCTTCTGTATCAGTATTTGAGAACACTTCCCCCCAGTCTATGTCCTGTAGTGCAGCCCTCAGCCCAGGGAAGTTTGCCTTTTTAAAGTTATATGTTTTTGCCTTCCCCGCCTGTCTTTGTTTTCTACATTTTAAGTCAAAAGTAACTATATTGTGGTCGCTATTACCAAGGTTTTCCCGCACAGTTACATTACCAATCAGCTCTGCGTTGTTGGAAATGATCAGATCCAACAAGGCATCACTTCTTGTTGGGTCCTCCACAAACTGGCCCATAAAATTATCCTGCAATAAATTTAGGAATTGTCGCCCCTTTGTAGTTTTAGCCAACCCCGGACCCCAATCTATATCTGGATAGTTAAAATCTCCCATTATTACCACTGTACCTGCCCGGGTGGCCCTCTCTATTTGTTTATGAAGCCGAACATCTATCTCTTCAGTGATATTAGGGGGTCTGTAGATTACCCCAAATATTATTTTTTCAGTATTTCCCTCCTTTTGTAATTCTACCCACAGTGATTCCACCTCCTCAAAATCATCACACACTATGGCATCGTTCACACTGACTTTCATACCACTTCTTACATACAGACAGACTCCACCACCTTTTCTGTTCATTCTATCCTTGCGAAACAATGTAAACCCCTGCAGATTGACAGCCCAGTCATGCGAGGAGTCCAGCCATGTCTCAGTGACCCCAACTATATCAATATGTTCCTCCAGTATCAAGGCCTCAAGCTCCCCCATTTTATTTGCTAGGCTTCTGGCATTTGTGAACATACACTTTACATTTCCATCCTTTATGTTATTGGGGTTAATGGGATTCAAGGGTGTAAGTTTTATTTTCCTATGAAGCCTATTCCTATTAACTATTCTAACCCCTCCCTCCGGTCCACCCCCAGGTACATTTATAATTCCCACCTCTCTATCTACACTATCTTCCCCCTCTTTGCTGTAGGTTCCCTCCCCCCAAGTCCCTAGTTTAAACACTCCTCCACCCTTCTAGCCATCTTCTCCCCAAGCAAAGCTGCACCCTCCCCATTGAGGTGCAGCCCGTCCCTACGGTAGAGCCGGTAACCGACAGCGAAGTCAGCCCAGTTCTCCATGAACCCAAACCCTTCCTTCCTACACCAGCTTCTGAGCCACTTGTTTACCTCCCTGATCTCCCGCTGCCTCTCTGGTGTGGCTCGTGGTACTGGTAGTATTTCAGAAAATACTACCTTGGAGGTCCTTGCCTTAAGCTTGCGGCCTAAGTCCCTGAAATCATTTTTAAGGACACTCCACCTACCTCTTACTTTGTCATTGGTGCCAATATGTACCATGACTGCTGGGTCCTCTCCAGCCCCGCCCAGCAACCTGTCAACCCGATCCGCGATGTGCCGAACTCGTGCGCCAGGCAGACAACACACTGTTCGGCGATCCCGGTCTTTGTGACAGATTGCCCTGTCTGTCCCCCTAATAATTGAGTCCCCCACCACTAGTACCTGTCTGGCCTGCCCTGTACTCCTCCCTCCCTCCTTACTGGAGCAGACACCCCCCTGGCGGTCAGAGGCGGTATCCTGCTGCAGTTCTGCTAGCTCTGGAATGGCATCCCCCTCATCTGCCAAGCGGGCAAACTTGTTGGGGTGTGCCAGTTCAGGACTAGCCTCCCTGACACTTTTTCCCCTACCCCTCTTTCTAACTGTAACCCAGCTAACTGCCTGACTGTCCTGCAACTCCGTCCCACTGTCCTCCCCCACCTCTATTCCCGAGAGTGCCTGCTCAGTGAGCACGAGACTCCTCTCCATGTTGTTAATGCTTCTCATTGTTGCCAGTCGCCCCTCTAGATCCAGGATCTGGGCTTCCAAACGGACAACTAGCACACATCTCGCACAACAATATGCACCCTCAAACTGTTGTTCAAGGATTGCATACATTGAACAGGATGTACATTGGACTGCATTTTCCAACATGGAGGCCATCTAGTTATGGGGATTTCACAAATGTATAGGAAAAAACAGACAGTCAAAATGACACTTAAAATTTTTTGTAGACCTTGTGGGTTCAGAAATTAACACTCACAGCGATCTCAACCTCCTGCTTTCAAACTCCTGTTTTTGTAACTCCTCTTTCACGCCCCCTCTTACACAGCAACACTCAGAAGAGCAAGCTCTCAATAAGAGTCCCAAGCTAAGATTTATACACCTGTGCCCAATCTACTCCTCCTCCCCCTAGAGGTGGAACAGAGAAAAAAAAAAAAAAAAATGAAAAAGGGTGTTTAAACTCTAACAGTTATCCCACTATGTGCAAAAGAGAAAAACTTACCCAAAATATGAATGTAGACTATAGGCAGTCGCACCCACTCCACAGATTCACTCCGCACAACAGATAATCACTGTTTTTGTAACTCCTCTTTCACGCCCCCTCTTACACAGCAACACTCAGAAGAGCAAGCTCTCAATAAGAGTCCCAAGCTAAGATTTATACACCTGTGCCCAATCTACTCCTCCTCCCCCTAGAGGTGGAACAGAGAAAAAAAAAAAAAAAAATGAAAAAGGGTGTTTAAACTCTAACAGTTATCCCACTATGTGCAAAAGAGAAAAACTTACCCAAAATATGAATGTAGACTATAGGCAGTCGCACCCACTCCACAGATTCACTCCGCACAACAGATAATCACAGTTTTTGTAACTCCTCTTTCACGCCCCCTCTTACACAGCACACTAACATGCTGATGTTTCCCCATACTTTTTATTTTCACAAGCGGTAAAAGGAAAAGCACGGAAATACAACATATGTGGGTGTAAAATGCTCTCAGACGCACAACAAGGCTCAGGAGTGAGAGCCCACCATGACCATTTGAGGCGTAAATTGGTGATTTGCACAGGGGTGGCTGATTTTACAGTGGTTTTGACATAAACGCAAAACAATAAATACCCACATGTGACCCCATTTTGGAAACTACAACCCGCACAGAACATAAGGGGTATAGTGAGCCTTAACACTAAAGAATTTTCATTAAAGTTGGATGGGAAAATGAAAAAAACAAAAAAAAATTCACTAAAATGCTGGCATTACCCTAAATTTTTCATTTTCACAAGGGAAAATAGGAAAAAAAGCCCCCCAAAATTTGTTCTTCTGATTAAGAACATACCCCATATGTGGATGTGAAGTGCTCTGCGGGTGCACTACAATGCTGAGAAGAGAAGGAGTGCCATAGGGCTTTTGAAGATAAATTTTGTCCGGAATTGAAGGCCACGTGTGTTTACAAAGCCCCCATAGTACCAGAACAATGGACCCCCTCCCCCACATGTAATCCCATTTTGGACACTACACCCCTCATGTAATGTAATAAGGGGGTACAGTGAGCATTTACACCCCACAGGTGTCTGACAGAATTTTGGAACAGTGGTCCTTGAAAATGAAAAATGCATTTTTTCATTTGCACAGCCCACTGTTCCAAAGACCTGTCAAACGCCAGTGGGGTGTAAATGTTCACTGCACCCCTTATTAAATTCTGTGAGGGGTGTAGTTTCCAAAATCGGTTCACATGTGGGGGGTCCACTGTTCTGGCACCACGGGGGGCTTTGTAAACGCACATGGTCCCTGACTCCCATTCCAAACAAATTCTCTCTCCAAAAGCTCAATGGCGCTCCTCCTCTTCTGAGCATTGTAGTGCGCCATCTCCAGAGATCTTGAGACCAGAGAAGTAGATTGTCGATATTACTGATCAGTATTCAAAATCAAAAGATAGCTATTAACTGTTATAATTTAATAATGGGAATAAGTATCTCCTCCAATAAAAAAATTAATTCCCCCTCTTCCCATTTTACAAATAAAAATTTGTAAAAAAAATAAAATAAATCAACATATTTGGCATAACAATGTCCAGAAAAGTCAGTATTATTAAAATATAGTGTTAATGATTCCATATGGTGAACGGCATAAAACGTAAAAATAAAAAAAGTCCAATGCTGAATTGTGATCACATCCCAGAAAAAAATAAAATAAAAAAAAGTCATCAAAAATCACATGTACGCAAATGTAGTACCGATAAAAACAACAAATCACAGATTAAGTGCCAATACAAGCATAACCATATGAATAAAACATGTCCAGGGGTTAAATGTGAGTGCAGGTGCAGTGAACATGAAAAATTCAGGACAACAGGTTTTCATTTTTGTGCTTAAGTTTTTTCCTCCTCACCTTCTTAAAATCATAACACAGACTCCTATAAGGGCTGTTTTTTTGCGCCACATATTGTACTTTGTAATGACATCAATCATTTCACCACAAAATCTACAGCAAAACGAGAAAAAAAATATTAGTGGGGCAAAATTGGAAAAAAAACAAACACCATTTAGAATTTTTTTTTAGGGACTTCCGATTCTACACAGTGCACTTTTCGGTAAAAATGACACCTTGTTCTTTAGATCCATACAATTAAATTGATATCCAGCTCATTAAGGTTTGATTTTGTTTAACATTAAAAGTTATAACTTTTTGCACCAAAATTAGTACGTTTAAAATTGTCCTCTTCTGACCTCTATGACTTTTTCCGTATGCAGGGATGTATTCGGAAAAAAATTAGCCCTCGTACAATTTAAAACGTACTTACAATGTTCAAAAAGTTTGATTTTTTTTTTTAAACAGTACAAAAAGAGTAAAGCGTGTACCCAAACATTGACCCACAGTATAAAAAGAACATGTCGGTGTTATCATACACTTCACTGTGTAAAAATAAAAACTATCAAAAGTTGCAAAATTGCCGTTTACTTCTCAATTTCCTGCCGCAAATAATATATATACATTTTTATAGTACCATATATTTTATGTTAAAATTAAAGGTTTCATTACAAAGTACAGTTGGTCGCAAAAGAAACAAACCCTCATATGGGTCTTTAGGTTGAACATTTTAAGATTTATGGCTCTTAGAAGGGGAGGAGGAAAAATTTTAAACATAAAAATGAAAATTTCCTGTGTCCTCAAGACCAAAAAGGGCTGTGACCCTGAAGGGGTTAAAGCTGTAATCGTCAAATCCTTTGTAAACCCCCAGTATAACTGTACATAGTGTAAGTAAAGTACAGTACAGCCATTACAATGGATACACATACACGTGATGTCATCTGCTGTGACATCACACATCAAAGAGACTTTCTCCAGGGTAGAATCCAATCCCTAACACTTATTTCCTCGGTTCGGCGGGTGAACACGTTCTCCTACTAGACCTGCGCTTATTTTGCAAATTGAAGAGAATTTTGTCTATTTAGGCAAAAGGATCCTGTAGGGACGGTGACCATGAAGCTAAGAGGTAGGAATAATGAAAACTTCCAAAATTTCTGTTTATAAATGGATTTAACATGAATGTATTAGTGTAAAGTTAATATAGTAGAGTTCTGAATGCTTGGAGCGGGCGGTGGGGGTCGTGACATCACGGCCACGCCCCCTCAATGTAAGTCTATGGGAGGGGGTGTGGTGTGATGTCACGAGGGGCGTGGCTGTGACGTTACGACCCTGTCACCCAGTGTTCTGAATAAAGGCTAGGTGCTGCACAGAGATCGCTGGGGTCCCAGCTGCGGGACCCCGGCGATCAGACATCTTATCCCCTATCCTTTACATAGGGGATAAGATGTCTAGGGGCAGAGTACCCCTTTAAGTTTCTTACAGCAATTGGGTAAAGGTTTACTCCTGTGAGATAAATGATTTTGTGTGAACACACACACAGACATATATATATATATATATATATATATACATAAATACATGAATGAATATAGGTCTAATATATTGTATCCTGTCGCTATTTTGCAGATATCCCAGTTCTCTCGGTGCCTGTCGTGTGTCTCATACATTACGTGACGAGTTTCCTTTGGCGGTATACTAACCTATATCATTATAAGGTCACTCCACCATATTATGAGATCCATAAAATACCTGGGAAGAAGATTAAGCACCGTGGTCAGCGAGCAGATGTGGCTATTGACATGGCTTTAGGTGACAATTCAGACCCACATGAATCCAGGCACAGCGATCATGTGACAGTCACCATGGCGGATAACCAGATGGATTTACCAACAACCTCTGAAGATGCCTCGGAGCCCAAAGTGTCTTGGCTGCAGCGGACTTGGCAATATGCTAAAAGCAAACTGAAGTGGCCCAATTATGTATCCAATGTTTGGGTTGGAGCATGGGCCATGGCCAAATGGACAGTAACCGGCATGATGACCACATTCAAGATGCCATTTTACTTCCTACATACAAAGCTAAGAAGTATTACAGCAAAGGCCATTGACGATCAATGTGAACCAGTTTAACAAGATGCTGATTGGGTCACACAAGGTCTGCATATGGTTGGGGGTGGGGGTGGGGAGGAGCCCGAAATGCAGCCACCTCCACGTGGTGGGCTCTGGGTCACTTGATACATTAACAAGTGAGCGAGGAACTGCATAATTCAAGGCACATTTCCCATATTGGACATACAGCTTGTAATGGAGACAGAAGATATTGTCCACATGGATTTTGCACATAAGTGGGAAAACAAGCCCCCCTATTGGATGATTAAGGAATCAGAGATCTGTAGAAGGGGAGAGGTGGATTCCCAGGAATGGAGGATGACAATATAACTCTAGCAGAATATCTCTGGATAAGTGGATATGGTAGAAACAATATCATTATTTTAATTACTATTATTATTAACCCCTTAACTCTTTGCGGACCCAGGGCGTATGGATACACTCTGGGTTTTTGATCGTTAAGTACCCAGGGCGTATACATACGCCCATGGGAATTCAAGTCCCCGCCGCGCACCGGTTGGGGACTGAACCGGGATGCCTGCTGAAATCATTCAGCAGGCATCCCATGCAACATGTCGCCAATTCTGGGTCATACGGGTCTATGGTGACCCGGAATATAAGGGGGATATCGGTTGTCCGAGACACCCACGATCCCCCTGAAGGGATAGGAGTGAGGTGGCAGGGGTGCCACCCCTCCTATCCCTACTATTGGTCATCAAGAAGCGACAACCAATAGCAAATCGGGGGCGGGGGGTTAACTTTTGGTTTCCCTGTTCTGCCCACCCACAGTAGGCTGGGCAGAATGGGGAAACTGACAGGGACCGCCGCCGAAGTTTAATTACTCATGGGCGGCGGTAGCAGGCGGCAATCGATGGGGGTGATCGGCGGCAGAAGAGGAGAAAGGTGATGCGGCTCCTTGGATCCTACGGAAGCTGGTGAGTTGCCTGGCAACATCTGGAGGTCTACAGTCTGAGACCACTATACAGTGGTCTCTAAACTGGAGCCCTCCAGATGTTGCAAAACTACAACTCCTAGCATGCCTACACAGCAGTTTGCTGTCTGGGCATGCTGGGATATGTAGTTTTGCAACATCTGGAGGGCCTCAGTTTGGAGATCACTGTACAGCGATCTCTTAAACTGTGACCCTCCAGCTGTTGCAAAACTACAAATCCCAGCATGCCCTTTGGTGATCAGTACATGCTGGGAATCGTAGTTTTGCAAAAGCTGGAGGCATACTGTTTGGAAAGTACTGAGTCAGGTCACAGAACCTAACTGAAGGTTTTCCAACCAGTGTGCCTCCAGCTATTGCTAAAGTACATCTCCCAGCATGCATGGTCTGTCAGTGCATGCTGGGAGTTGTAGTTTTGAAACAGCTGGAGGTTTGCCTCCCCATGTGAATGTACAGGGTACATTCACATGGGCGGGTTTACAGTGAATTTTCTGCTTCAAGTTTGAGCTGCGGCAAATTTTTCGCCACAGCCCAAACTCCTAGTGGGAAACTCACTCCCACATGTGACCCTATTTTGGAAACTACACCCCTCACATAATGTAATAAGGGGTACAGTGAGCATTTACGCCCCACAGGTGTCTGACAGATTTTTGGAACAGTGGTCCTTGAAAATGAAAATTGTAATTTTTCATTTGCACAGCTTACAGTTCCAAAGATCTGTCAAACGCCAGTGGGGTGTAAATACTGGGTCTTCAATTTTCTCCTTAAACTTACAGCTATTCCTGTGAAACACCTAAAGGGTTAACAAACATTCTGAATATAATTTTGTACACTTTGATGGGTGCAGTTTTTATAATGGGGTAATTTATGGGGTATTTCTAATATGAAGACCCCTCAAATCCACTTCAAATCTGAACTGGTCCCTGAAAAATTCAGATTTTGAAAATTTTGAGAAAAATTTGAAAATTGCTGCTGAACTTTGAAGCCCACTGATGTCTTCCAAAAGTAAAAAAAAAAAACATGTCAACTTTATGATGCAAACATGAAGAGATTGTATATGTGAATCAACATATAATTTATTTGGTATGTCTATTTTCCTCACAAGCAGAGAGCTTCAAGGTTAAAAAAAAAGCAACATTTTCAAATTTTGGAATTTTTTACCAAGAAATGATGTAAGTATCGACGAAAACTTACCACTATGATAAAGTAGAATATGTCACGAAAAAACTATCTCTGAATCAACTTAATAAGTAAAAGCATTCCAGAGTTAGTAATGCTTAAAGTGACAGTGGTCAGATGTGCAAAAAATGCTCTGGTCCCATCCACCGTCCTCAGAAATAAAAAAAAGTATTAAAAACATACTATGCCGCACCATGAATATCCGTACTCTGGGGGCTTTTTTGCTCAATTTTGAGCCCACATTTTGTGACGTTGTCAGACCAGAGAAGTAGATTGTCGATATTACCGATCAGTATTAATTGATCGTCCTAATCAGCGAGTACTTGCCGCGTTAGATGAGCCGGCTCGTCCTGAAGCTAAACTGTCACAGCATGTAAACATGGAAACATGCTGTGACATTGAAGTGACTTCAGCTTTCATAGACAGCTGATCATCACAGACATCGTCCGCGGGTCTCCCCATGGCTGGCCTGGCCCCCTGATTGTTGTGATTGGTCAATCAATCCAGATTGACCAATCACAGCAGAGGCAGTTGAAAAAAACTGCCTTTCACAGCTCCGATGTCCTCAGTGTAGGGAGATCTGTGAGGAGATTGGAGCTGTGTGAGCTCTGTGTGAAATAAAACATCAAACAGACCCCTATAACCCCCCCATACCCATCCTAGTGCTCCTGTCTAGGGGACATCAGCTGTCTTCGACATCTGATTGTCACCATGCAGTGATTTCTGTAAACTGTGAGCCTCCTTATGTTGCTAAACTACAACTCCCAGCATGCCCAGACAGCTGTTGGCTGTCAGGGCATGCTGGGATTTGTAGTTTTGCAACATCTGGAGGGCCACAGTTTGGAGATCACTGTGCAATGATCTCTAAACTGAGGCCCTCCAGATGTTGCAAAACTACAACTCCCAGCATGCACGAACAGCAAACTGCTGACTTGTCATGCTGGAAGTTATAGTTGCGTGTGTGGTAAGTCTCAGGGGTAGGGGTAGTACAGTCAGGGATTTGCTTTGGTATATCTGGGGTTAATGTTAACCCTATAGTTGGTGACGCCAGGCTGAGGGCTTGTATGTTGAGATGACTCTCCGGCCTATCGCCGCCCGTCCCAGTAACGATAGGTGCATAAGAATAAAGACTGAAGGTCCACAGAGTCCTAGGGACTCTGGCTATGGGGACCTATAAACAGGTACCGTATAGGATGCGGTACCGGGACACCACACGCAGTGGCGTCTCCAGCTTTCAAATTTTGGGGGGGCACACTGGGGGCCAGGACAAAAGTAGGGGGGGCAATTATAACAACACCACATTTATACATTGCACGTGCAAATTATATCCAAGCCAAGGGCAGCATCGGGGGACCATGAAGATCTCATTGACTTTAAAGGCAGCTTCAGCAGGTGTCTACGTGGAGAAGAAGTGACATGTCACTTATTTTTTGGCCAGTTCCCTGTCAAACATTAACATAAGTAATATATGTGTAGATAGAAGCGTGCTGGCACTACCTGTATTGTGTGGTTCACAAAAAATACGTTGGTCCTATAATCCGGACTCTAAAGTATCAGACAGCACAGGCTTGTAATATGGTGGTGCTCACGTAATATAGGTAAAGACAGTTCATCCAATCACAATGATGTAGAAAAATTACAGGCAGCTCACCAATCTTTTGCAAGACTTCATGCTTAAGGGTGCATTCCCACACGGCATATTTTGCTGCGTATTTGCTGCGTATTTGGTGCTGCGTATTTTCCTACCCATTGACTTCAACAGGGAAAATAAAATACGCAGCAGCAAATACGCCGTGTGGGAACGTACCCTTAATTCCAGGGTGTGCAGGCTAGTGCGAACAATGACCTGTATACTGAGACTAATATTACAAATAATATCAGTATACAAGGAGGAATATTATCACCATACATATTACCATCATACTGTAACTGACCAAATCCTGTATACTGAGACCAATATTACCAATAATACCAGCATACAGGGAGGAAATATTGTCATCATACATATTATGGTCATACTGTTACTGACACCAATATTACTGATAATACCAGTACAAAAAAATTAAAATGGTCAGCACCTCCAGACAAAAGGTGCTTACTGTTAGTTGTGAGCGTTACTAGCAAGAAACAAATGATACTGCCACACCATGACCACGACTACCATTGTGACTGACTAATGACCGACTAACACCAATTGACACTGTATAAAATTCATTTTACAAATACCAATACTCCCACATACACTGGCCTTATAGTGGTAGATACCAGCTGTACACATCACAGTGTGTATTATCCCTGTACTGTGACATCACTGTGTATATCATCCCTGTACTGTGACATCACTGTGTGTATTATCCCTGTACTGTGACATCACAGTGTGTATTATCCCTGTACTGTGACATCACTGTGTATTATCCCTGTACTGTGACATCACTGTGTATTATCCATGTGCTGTGACATCACTGTGTGCATTATCCCTGTACTGTGACATCACTGTGTATTATCCCTGTACTGTGACATCACTGTGTGTATTATCCCTGTACTGTGACATCACAGTGTGTATTATCCCTGTACTGTGACATCACTGTGTATTATCCATGTGCTGTGACATCACTGTGTATATTATCCCTGTACTATGACATCACTGTGTATTATCCCTGTACTGTGACATCACTGTATGTATTATCCCTGTACTGTGACATCACTGTGTATTATCCCTGTACTGTGACATCACTGTATGTATTATCCCTGTACTGTGACATCACTGTGTGTATTATCTAGGGATTGACCGATATCGTTTTTTTAGGGCCGATACCGATAATCGGTGCAGGTTAGGGCCGATAGCCGATAACTTATACCGATATTCCGGTATAAGTTATCGGCTATTTAACCCCCTGCGACATTGCTGCAGATCATTGATTTAAAGCGGGCGCTTTAAATCAATGATCTGCAGTGGCTTTTGCGGGGCCGCTGCCATAGGCCGCCGCCACAACCCGCTTCTCTCCCCCTACCTGTCAGGGTGGTCCGGGCCATCCATCCTTCCTTCCTGTAGTGTCCGGGGGCGTTCCGGGTGAAGAGTGAACCGGTCCGGGCTGTCCTTCTCCGGCGGTCATCTTCTCCACTCCGGGCAGGCTCCGGCCTAGTACGCTGCATAGACGCCGCTGCGCAGTGACGCCCGTGTGCAGCGACACACCTGACGTCACGGCGTAGCTGCGTCTATGCAGTGTACTAGGCCGGAGCCTGCCCGGAGTGGAGAAGATGACCGCCGGAGAAGAAGGACAGCCCGGACCGGTTCACTCTTCACCCGGAATGCCCCCGGACACTACAGGAAGGAAGGATGGATGGCCCGGACCACCCCCATTACGGGTAAGTTTAATTTTTTTATTGACTCAGAGGGTGGGGGAGGGGCCCGACCGGTATAGCGGTATGGGCAAAAATCCATACCGGTATACCGCCCAGCATCACGGTGGGGGGGTGCGACGCGGTGGGTCGGGGGTGCGGTGCGGCGGGTCGAGGGGGTGGCAGTCGCGGTGCGGGGGGCGGGGAATTATCGGCTTATCGGCAAGGTAATTGCCGATACCGATAATGCCCAAAATCGTGATTATCGGCCGATAATATCGGCCATACCGATAATCGGTCGATCCCTAGTATTATCCCTGTACTGTGACATCACTGTGTGTATTATCCCTGTACTGTGACATCACTGTGTGTATTATCCCTGTACTGTGACATCACTGTGTGTATTATCCCTGTACTGTGATATCACTGTGTATTATCCCTGTACTGTGACATCACTGTGTATTATCCCTGTACTGTGACATCACTGTGTGTATTATCCCTGTGCTGTGACATCAATGTGTGTATTATCCCTGTACTGTGATATCACTGTGTATTATCCCTGTACTGTGACATCACTGTGTGTATTATCCCTGTACTGTGACATCACCGTGTGTATTATCCCTGTACTGTGACATCACTGTGCGTATTATCCCTGTACTGTGACATCACTGTGTGTATTATCCCTGTACTGTGACATCACTGTGTGTATTATCCCTGTACTGTGACATCACTGTGTGCATTATCCCTGTACTGTGACATCACTGTGTGTATTATCCCTGTACTATGACATCACTTTGTGTATTATCCCTGTACTGTGACATCACTGTGTGTATTATCCCTGTACTGTGACATCACTGTGTGTATTTTTCCTGTACTGTGACATCACTGTGTGTATTATCCCTGTACTGTGATATCACTGTGTATTATCCCTGTACTGTGACATCACTGTGTGTATTATCCCTGTACTGTGACATCACTGTGTATATTATCTCTGTACTGTGACATCACTGTGTGTATTATCCCTGTTCTGTGACATCACTGTGTGTATTATCCCTGTACTGTGACATCACTGTGTGTATTATCTCTGAACTATAACATCACTGTGTGTTATCTCTATACTGCAACATCACTGTTGATACTTACACTGCACTGTGACATCACTGTATATATTAAGCCTGTATACCCTAATGTCACTGTACATATTTACATTGCACTGCGAGTGACAATACAGGGTAAATATGCACAGTGACATCACAGTTCAGAGTTAATATATACAGTGACATCACAGTTTAGAGTTAATATAAACAGTAATGTCTCTGTACAGGGACAATAAACAGTTTTGCCACTACAGGGTTAATAAACGCAGTGTTGTCACAGTGGAGGGTAACTATACAGTGATGTCATTGTACCGGGAAAATATACACAGTGAAGTCAGCGTTCAAGAATAATAAACTGTGATGTCACTACAGGGTTGTTATACACAGTGACATCAAATTACAGGATGAAGCAGTGATGTCACAGTTTATTATGAAGCACGGTGATGTCACAGTTTATTATGAAGCACGGTGATGTCACAGTTTATTATGAAGCACGGTGATGTCACAGTTTATTATGAAGCACGGTGATGTCACAGTTTATTATGAAGCACGGTGATGTCACAGTTTATTATGAAGCACGGTGATGTCACAGTTTATTATGAAGCACGGTGATGTCACAGTTTATTATGAAGCACGGTGATGTCACAGATTATTATGAAGCACGGTGATGTCACAGTTTATTATGAAGCACGGTGATGTCACAGATTATTATGAAGCACGGTGATGTCACAGTTTATTATGAAGCACGGTGATGTCACAGTTTATTATGAAGCACGGTGATGTCACAGTTTATTATGAAGCACGGTGATGTCACAGTTTATTATGAAGCACGGTGATGTCACAGTTTATTATGAAGCACGGTGATGTCACAGATTATTATGAAGCACGGTGATGTCACAGTTTATTATGAAGCACGGTGATGTCACAGATTATTATGAAGCACGGTGATGTCACAGTTTATTATGAAGCACGGTGATGTCACAGTTTATTATGAAGCACGGTGATGTCACAGTTTATTATGAAGCACGGTGATGTCACAGTTTATTATGAAGCACGGTGATGTCACAGATTATTATGAAGCACGGTGATGGCACAGTTTATTATGAAGCACGGTGATGTCACAGATTATTATGAAGCACGGTGATGTCACAGTTTATTATGAAGCACGGTGATGTCACAGATTATTATGAAGCACGGTGATGTCACAGTTTATTATGAAGCACGGTGATGTCACAGTTTATTATGAAGCACGGTGATGTCACAGATTATTATGAAGCACGGTGATGTCACAGTTTATTATGAAGCACGGTGATGTCACAGTTTATTATGAAGCACGGTGATGTCACAGTTTATTATGAAGCACGGTGATGTCACAGTTTATTATGAAGCACGGTGATGTCACAGTTTATTATGAAGCACGGTGATGTCACAGATTATTATGAAGCACGGTGATGTCACAGATTATTATGAAGCACGGTGATGTCACAGTTTATTATGAAGCACGGTGATGTCACAGATTATTATGAAGCACGGTGATGTCACAGTTTATTATGAAGCACGGTGATGTCACAGTTTATTATGAAGCACGGTGATGTCACAGATTATTATGAAGCACGGTGATGTCACAGATTATTATGAAGCACGGTGATGTCACAGTTTATTATGAAGCACGGTGATGTCACAGATTATTATGAAGCACAGTGATGTCACAGTTTATTATGAAGCACGGTGATGTCACAGATTATTATGAAGCACAGTGATGTCACAGTTTATTATGAAGCACGGTGATGTCAAAGAGACTAAAGAATGTACGTATGATAAAGATGGCTGGATGCTATTGAAACGTCACACATACATGGGGGAAGAAAACACTTGGATAATGTAGATTAATAGATAGATTTGAGATATATAGATATGAGATAGATAGATAGATAAGTGTATCCCAATCAGGGGGCCTCTAGCTATTCCAAAACGACAACTCCCAGCATGTCTTTGGCTGTATGGGCATACTGGGAGTTGTAGTTTTGCAACAGCTGGAGGCCCCCTGGTTGGGAAACACTGATCTATCTATCTATCAATCATCTATCTATCTATCTATCTATCTATCCAGACAAAGAATAAGTCAGCCAGCACTTTAGTTGATACCAAACTATTATATGGACCTGGCCTACAGGTGCACGCTACTAGGCTAGATATACAGCAACAGAAGAATGCAGCAGCACACTGCCAGCACAAGGATATAGGTGAAACATGAACATGCAGATAAAACCTGTAGAGCTATACAGCTATGGTGTAATAGATGCAAATGTGAAACTATGAGATAGTGAGGCACTTAGCTCGCAAATAGCTGTATAGCTCTCCATGTTTTAACTGCATGTTCATGTTTCACCTATATCCTTGTGCTGGCAGTGTGCTGCTGCATTCTTCTGTTGCTGTATATTTAGCCTAGTAGCGTGCACCTGTAGGCCAGGTCCATATAATAGTTTGGTATCAACTAAAGTGCTGGCTGACTTATTCTTTGTCTGTATTGCACATACGGAGGAGTGGCTACCTCCATGTTGGCCTTGCACCCCACCCACCTCTATCAGGTGTGTATATAAGGTGTCTTGGATGTTCCAGACCCTGCCATGCTTACTGAACTGTTCACACAGAGGCATATTCACAGTGTAGGGTCCGTCCCAAGGAGGCCACCTTATCGCGGTGGGACGGTCCAAGCTATTTGACCGCCGGCGGAGACAAATTTGCGGGCTAAGTGCCTCACTATTTCATCGTTTCACATTTGCATCTATTACACCATAGCTGTATAGCTCTGCATGTTTTATCTGCATGTTCATGTTTCACCTATATCCTTGTGCTGGCAGTGTGCTGCTGCATTCTTCTTTTGCTGTATATCTATCTATCCATCTATCTCCTATCTATCTATCGCTCCATCTCTCTATATCCATCTTTCTATTTATCTATCTATCTATCTTTCTATTTATCTATCTATCTTTCTCATATCTATCTCATATAGATGAGAGATAGATGAGATATAGATAGATAGATGAAAGATAGATAGATATGAGAGATAGATAGATAGATGAAATATAGATAGATAGATACATAAATAGATGGATATATAGATAGATATGAGATAGATAGAAAGATACATAAATAGATGATAGATAGATAGATAGATACTATCTCTTTCTATCTATCTATCTAAAACAAATAAAAACGGCACAAACAAAATCCAGAGATTAGAGAGAAGTCGGGGTGCCCGCATACTTGGAACCTGGGTCCACTGGTTCTTCAATCCAGACAAAGAACAATGGGGGAGATTTATCAAAACCTGTCCAGAGGAAAAGTTGCCCAGTTGCCCATAGCAACCAATCAGCTCACTTCTTTCATTTTTGAAAAGGCCTCTGAAAAATGAAAGAAGTGATCTGATTGGTTGCTATGGGCAACTGGGCAACTTTTCCTTTGCACAGCTTTTGATAAATCTCCCCCAATATGATGCAGCATAGTCTATGCACATGATGGAATAAACCACCATTTTCTGCAAACCTGTGGCGTGCTGCATCATATTGTTCTTTATCTATCTATCTATCTATCTATCTATCTCCTATCTATCTATATCATACCCATCTATCTATATCATATCCATCTATCTCCTATCTATCTATATCATATCTATCTATCATCTATCTATCATCTATTTATCTATCTTTCTATCTATCTCATATCTATCTATATATCCATCTATTTATGTATCTATCTATCTATATATCATCTATCTATCTCTCATATCTATCTATCTTTCATCTATCTCTCATCTATCTGAGATAGATATGAGATAGATAGATAGAAAGATAGATACATAAATAGATGGATAGATAGATAGATATGAAATAGATAGATATTATATAGATAGATAGACATGAGATAGATAGATAGATGGATAGATGGATAGATAGATAATAGATGATTGATTGATAGATAGATCAGTGTTTCCCAACTAGGGGGGCCTCCAGCTGTTGCAAAACTACAACTCCGAGTATGCTCATAAAGCCAGAGGAATGCTGGGAGTTGTAGTTTTGCAACAGCTGGAGGCCCCCTGGTTGGGAAACTGATCTATGTATCTATCTATCTTTCTCCTATCTATCTATATCATATAAATTTATCTATATCATATCCATCTATCTATATCATATCCATCTATCTCCTATCTATCTATCTATCTATCTAATCTTTCTATCATCTATCTATCTGTCTATATCATATCTATGTATCTATCATCTATATATCTATCTGTCTATCTATCATCTATCTATCTATATCATATCTATGTATCTATCATCTATCTATCGATCTGTCTATCTATCATCTATCTATCTATATCATATCTATGTATCTATCATCTATCGATCTGTCTATCATCTATCTATCCATCTATTTATGTATCTTTCTATATATCATCTCTCTATCTATATATCATCTATTTATCTATCTATCTCATATCTATCTATCTATATATATATTTATGTATCTATCTATATATCATCTATCTACCTATCTATCTCTCATATCTATCTCATCTATCTGAGTTAGATAGATAGATATGAGATAGATAGATAGATATGAGAAAGATAGATAGATAGATATGAGATAGATAGATATGAGGAAGATAGATAGATAGACAGATAGATAGAAAGTTAGATGCATGGATGGATGGATAGATATGAGATAGATGATAGATAGATAGATAGATAGATAGATAGATAGATTGATTGATAGATAGATAGATAGATTGATTGATAGATAGATAGATCAGTGTTTCCCAACCTGGGGGCCTCCAGCTGTTGCAAAACTACAACTCCCAGTATGCTCATAAAGCCAAAGGAATGCTGGGAGTTGTAGTTTTGCAACAGCTGGAGGCCCCCTGGTTGGGAAACACTGAACTACCTCCCACTGTCTCCCGAACTACAACTTTCCCCCTCTCCCCCAAGCAAGTTACTTACTTTAAAAGGGCAGCATGAGCAGTGGGCACTGGGCAGGTAAGTCTTCCATACTGGTGGTGTCCGGGCCTGTATACACACAGCGGGCCTGCTCCACAAGGTCCAGTATACAGGGGAGTGAGAGAGGGGGAGGAGCTTCCTGTCTGCTCTTCCCAGTCTGCATAGCGCGGCCCCTGCGTGGTGACAGGGCTGCAGGCTGAAGGTTTATTTAAAAAAAGGATGCCCCTTACTGGTGAACTAGCGGTACCCCCCTGATGGCCATGAGAGC
Source organism: Hyla sarda (assembly GCF_029499605.1). Classification (NCBI taxonomy): domain Eukaryota; kingdom Metazoa; phylum Chordata; class Amphibia; order Anura; family Hylidae; genus Hyla; species Hyla sarda. The sequence continues at coordinate 200,624 of NW_026610449.1, read as the reverse complement.
TGCTAGTGACCTACTGCTGCTAGGGGGGCACAAGGGGGGGCCAATCATGATGTAGTGGGGGCCGTGGCCCCCTCTGCCCCCCCTAGCGACGCCACTGAACACGTGCCTCAAGCTGTTGCATAACTAGAACTCCCAGCATGCGCTTTAGCCTTCAGTGCATGCTGGGAGTTGTAGTTTTGCCACAGCTGGAGGCACACTGGTGAGGAAACACAGTTAGGTAACAGAACCTAACTCAGTGGTTCCCCACCAGTGTGCCTCCAGCTGTTGCAAAACTACAACTCCCAGCATGCACTGACAGACCATGCATGCTGGGAGTGTTCGTTTTGTAACAGCTGGAGGCACCCTGGTGAGGAAACACAGTTAGGTAACAGAACCTAACTCAGTGGTTCCCCACCAGTGTGCCACCAGCTGTTGCAAAACTACAACTCCCAGCATGCACTGACAGACCGTGCATGCTGGGAGTGTTCGTTTTGTAACAGCTGGAGGCACCCTGGTGGGGAAGCACTGAGTTTGTCTGTTCCCTAACACGGTTTTCCTCACCAGTGGGCCTCCAGCTGTGGCAAAACTACAACTCCCAGCATGCACGGTCTGTGAGTCCATGCTGAGAGTTGAAGTTTTGCAACAGCTGGAGGTTTGACCCCCCCCTAATGTGAACGTACAGGGTACATTCACACGAGCTGGGGTTTACAGTAAGTTTCCCGCTACAAATTTGAGCTGCATAAAATTTTCCACCGCAGCTCAAACTCCCAGCGGAAAACTCACTATGAACCCCTGCCCGTGTGAATATACCCTAAAAACCCTACACTACGCTACCACAAAATAAAGAGTAATACACTACATATACCCTTACACAGTGTAAACCCCCCCCCTATAAAAATTCAAAACGTCTGGTACGGCACTGTTTGCAAAAAGTAGCCTCCGGCTGTTGCAAAACAACAACTTCCAGCATTGCCGGACAGCCATTGACTGACCAGGCATGCTGGGAGTTTTGCCACAGCTGGAGGCACCCTGTTTGGGAAACACTGCTGTAGGGTATTTATGGTAGCAGAGTCAATTGTAATGCTTGCATCCGGGTCCTCCCCTATGCAAATCCCGAATTTAGTCCTCAAATGCGCATGGCGCTCTCTCAGTTTGGAGCCCTGTCATATTTCAAGGAAACGGTTTAGGGACACATATGGGGTATTTCCGTACTCAGGAGAAATTGCGTTACAAATTTTGGGGGCTTTTTCTAATTTTACCACTTATAAAATGGAAAAGTTGGGGTCTACACCAGTATGTTTTTTTACACTAACATGCTGGTGTTGTCTCATACTTTTTCTTTTCAAACAAGACCCCCAAAATTTGTACGGAAATACCCCATATGTGGGCGTACAATGCTCTGCAGAGGCACGAAAAGGCTCAGTAGTGAGAGCGCACTATGTACATTTAAGGCCTAAATTGGTGATTTGCACAGGTGGCTAATAGTTGCAACGGTTCTGACATAAACACGCACAAAAAAAAAAACACCCACATGTGACCCCATTTTGGAAACTGCATCCCTCATGGAACATAACAAGGGGTATAACAATCTAATTTTTCACTTTCAAGTCCAACTTAAATGCAAACCTGTTAAACACCTGTGAGGTGTTAAGGTTCGCTGTACCCCTTGTTACGTTCCTGGAGGGGTGTCGTTTCCCAAATAGTGTGCCATGTTTTTTTTTTTTTTTTTGCTTTTCTGACACCATGGGGGCTTGCTAAATGCAACATGCCCCCCAAAAACCATTTCAGCAATATTCACCCTCTAAAATCCCACAGTTGCTCTTTTCCTTTTGAGCCATGTTGTGGGCCCACAGAGCACTTTGCTTCAATATATGAGGTATTTCCATACTCAAGAGAAGTTGGGCTACAAATTTTGTGGGACTTTTTCGCCTAAGAACCCTTGCAAAAATGGAAAAAAAAATTGGGCTACATGAACATGTTAGTATAAAAAATGGAAATCTTAATTTTTCTCCTCCACTTTGCTGCTGTTCCTGTGAAACACCTAAAGGGTTAACAAACTTTGTTAATGGCATTTGAATACTTTGAGGGGTGCAGTTTCTACAATGGGGTCATTTGTGGTATATTTCTCACAGAAAGGCCCCTCAAAATCCACTTCAGACTTGACTGGTCCCTGAAAAATTCTGATTTTTTATTTTTCGTGAAAAGTTTGAAAAAATGCTGCTATACTTTGAAGCCCTCTAATGTCTTAAAAAAATAAAAACATGAAAACTTTACGATGCAAACATAAAGTAGACATATTCGGGGACATTTATCATTGTTGCTTTGGTAATCGAGTTCTGTTGGCATTTTTTTCTTGCTTTTGGTTTTGCTTTTGTGTGACACATTATTAAACTACCACAGGGGGTTGATAAATTTGGCTTACATAAGCAAAAAACAATAAATCACTTTTGAATACCATTTTTTTTTTTTGCACACATAAGCAAAAACTAATAAATGACTACAGAACACAATTTTGCAGCTTTGAATTTTTATATATATATATATATATATATATATATATATATATATATATATACACACACACACACACACACACACACACACACACACACACCGTATATACTCGAGTATAAGCCGACCCGAATATAAGCCGAGGCCCCTAATTTCACCCCAAAATCCCAGGAAAAGTTATTGACTCAAGTATAAACCTAGGGTGGGAAATACATCATCCCCCCTGTCATCATCCAGACCCCCGTCATTAACATCCCCTTCATCATCACCCTGTCATCATCCCCCCTTCATCATCACCGCCTGTCATCATCCCCTCTTCATCATCACCCTGTCATCATCCCCCCTTCATCATCACCGCCTGTCATCATTCCCCCTTCATCATCACCGCCTGTCATCATTCCCCCCTTCATCATCCCCTTGTCATCATCCCACACACCCCCTTCATCATCCCCTTGTCATCATCCCCTTGTCATCATCCCCACCCCCTTCATCATCCCCTTGTCATCATCCCCACCCCCTTCATCATCCCCTTGTCATCATCCCCTTGTCATCAGCCCCACCTTCACCATCACCGCTTGTCAATGTCTGATACAGTGGTCTTCTGCGGACCTCCAGAGGTTTCAAAACTACAACTCCCAGCAAGCCCGGGCAGCCATCGGCTGTCCGGGCTTGCTGGGAGTTTTAGTTTTGAAACCTCTGGAGGTCCTCAGGTTGAAGACCACTGCGGCCTTCAATATCATCTAGCCCCCCCTCTCACCCCCTTTAGTTCTGTACTCCGGGCTGCCATCTTCACCGGGGGGGCCTCTTCTCCGCGCTTCGGGCCCGAAATAGAGGCGTTGCCTTGATGACGACGCAGACGGACGTTGGTAATGAACGTCCCCCTGCATTGTCGTCAAGGCAATGTGACTATTCCGGGCCCGAAGCGCGGAGAAGAGGCCCCCCCCCCGGTGAAGATGGCAGCTCGGAACCACTATCCCACCAGACGACCTCCCACCGGACAGTCCTGCAGCACTGGACCAGCGGAGCACCGTCCCGCCGAGCGGAGGTGAGTACAGAACTAAAGGGGGTGAAAGGGGGCGCTGGATGATGTCGAAGGCCGCAGTGGTCTTCAACCTGCGGACCTCCAGAGGTTTCAAAACTACAACTCCCAGCAAGCCCGGACAGCCGATGGCTGCCCGGGCTTGCTGGGAGTTGTAGTTTTGAAACATCTGGAGGTCCGCAGGTTGAAGACCACTGAGGGCGGAGAGGTCACTCGAGTATAAGCCGAGGGGGGGTGTTTTCAGCACGAAAAATCGTGCTGAAAAACTCGGCTTATACTCAAGTATATACGGTATGTATGTTTTTTTTTTTTTACCCTTTTTACCACTTTTTTTTTACCCTAAATGTACTAACTAATTTTTTTTCTTCTCATTTCAGATACGTGTATCTTGTGGATTACTTTAGATTCAGGGGAGTGCAGTGATTAGCATTTTTTTGGTTTAATGTTAATAAAATGGTGAATGAGGACTTTTGGGGGAGTGTTTTTTTGGAATACATTTTTTTTTAAATGTGTTGTTTTTTTTTATTTACTTGGCAGGCTTAGTAGTGGAAGCAGTATTATAGACAGAGTCCATTATTAAGCTGAAGCTTAGCATTAGCCCCCAAAACAGCTAGCGCTAACCCCCAATTATTTCCCCGTTACCCACCACCACAGGGGTGCTGGGAGGAGCCGCTACCACCAGGCCCAGAGGCTCAAATATGGCGCTCCTGGGCCTAGGCGGTAACAGGCTGGTGTTATTTAGGCTTGGGAGGGCCAGTAACAATGGTCCTTGCCCACCCTGGTAACATCAGGCTGTTGCTGCTTGGTTGGTATTTGGATAAAAATAGGGGGAACCTTATCTTTGTTTTGCATGAATAATTATAAAAAAAAAAAAAACGCATAGGGTTCCCCCTATTTTTATTTTCAGCCAAATACCAACCAAGCAGCAACAGCCTGATGTTACCAGGGTGGGCGAGGACCATTGTTACTGGCCCTCCCCAGCCTAATTAATGCCAGCCCGTTACCGCCTAGGCCCAGGAGCGCCATATTTGATGCTCCGGGCCTATTGGTACCGGCTCTTCCCGGCAACCCTGTGGCGGTGGGTACCGGGGTAATAATTGAAGGTTAGCGCTAGCTTAGTAATGGATTAGTAATGGATTCCGTCTATTAGACTAAGCCTTTCAAGTAATAAAAAAAATAAAAACACAACACGTTTCAAAAAATTTTATTCCAAAAAACACTCTCATTAACATTAAACAGGTTTAAAAAAGACGCTGGTCATTGAAGCAGTCCACCAAATCCGAAATAGTCCACAGGATACATGGATCTGAAATGAGGAGAAAAAAAGAAAAATAGGTTAATACATTTATTGTCACCCGTCCGCGCCTGACTACAACTCCCAGCATGCCCTTACAGTAAGAGCATGCTGGGAGTTGTAGGGGGGGGGGTGACAATCTCCCGCACCACATGACTACAACTCACAGCATGCCCTTACAGTAAGGATATGCTGGGAGTTGTAGTGTGTGTGTGTGGGGGGGGGGGGTAACAATCTCCCGCACCACATGACTACAACTCCCAGCATATATTTACTGTAAGGGCATGCTGGGAGTTGTAGGGGGGCAGGTGAAAAGCCTGTCACCTGCCACACAACTACAACTCCCAGCATGTCCTTACAGTAAGTACACCTACACATCTCCCTGACGGCTGTGGGAGTCCCGTGGGGGGCTGCTGAGTGAGGTTAGCCCGGGCACCTTACCACGGCGCCGCAGGATATCTGAGGAGCCCGGGAGGGTGCAGACTGATGCCAGCCCGGGCTCCTTTTAACATCTAGCGGAACCGCGCAGCTTTTAGTCCCTAATGTAATATCAAATTTCCCGTGATTGGCTGCTCGGTCCTGGCCAATTACGGGACCCAGCGGGAAATATGAAATTACATTAAGGGAAATAGAAACTCTGCTGCGCCGAGGTTTGTGAAAAGGAGCCCAGGCTGGAATCAGTCTTCAGCCGCCCGGGTTCCTCCGATTCTATCCCCGCTACCCTAATACAATGATGGGGATGGGGACACTGCTTTATATAACCCCCACCCCCCTTGTCTTCCACCCGCCCGCGCCACACATTGTCCGCCCGCTACAATACTACAACTCCCAGCATACCCTCACTGTATGGACATGCTGGGAGTTGTAGTCTTGCAACAGGTAGCAGACAGATGGGAGATGTGCAGCGCAGGCGGGTGGGAAACAAGGGGGGGATGTCATTATGTTAGGGTAGCGGGGTTAGAATCAGACAGAGCTGGGCGGCTGCAGAGTGATGCCAGCCCGGGCTCCTTTGTACAGTTGCAATATATTTCCCGCTGGAGCTGTGATCACGGCTGCCAGCGGGAAATATAAAATTTGCTCTCAAAAGCCGTTTTGTGTGCCAGCTCCGAGCTGGCTTACATTTACGCAGTTTTTGAGGGCTTGCAACTTTTTATGCGACTTTCGCACTTGATAATTCCCTGACCACTGCAAAGTAAAAAATAAAATTTACTTTCGTACGCTTTTTTGTAGCTTTTTGCTTACAGCCAAAAGTCGCACAAAAAATTGCTTAAGTGCTAATGCGACTTTTTCTGCGACTTTTGTAAGCAAAAAAAGAGCTCTAAATCCCTTGATAAATGTCCCCCATTGTATTTGTGAATCAATATATAATTTGGAATGTCCATTTTTCTTACAGGCAGAAAAATGCTAAATTTTCAAAATTTTGGGATTTTTGACCAAAAAAAGATGCAAGTAACGACAAAAATTACCACTATGTTAAAGTAGAATATGTCAAGAAAAAACAATCTCAGAATCAGAATGAAAAGTAAAATCATTCCAGAGTTATTCATATATAAAGTGACAGTGGTCAGATTTGCAAAAAAGGGCCGTGTTGTTAAGGTGAAAATGAGCTGAATCCTTAAGGGGTTAAAAATCTAAATATAGCTATTAACTGTTACAGTTTAATAAAGGGAATAAGTGCCTCCTCCAATAAAAAATGAATTCCCCCTCTTTTCCCATTTTATAAAAAATTATTTTTTTTTTTAAATAAAATAAATCAACATATTTGGTAGAATAGTCTGAATGACTAAAATATAACGTTAATGACTCCATACGGTGAACGACATAAAACATAAAAATAACAAAGTCCAATGCTGAATTGTGATCACATCCCGGAAAAAAAAAAAAAGGAATAAAAAGTCATCAAAAATCACATATACACAAATGTGGTACCGATGAAAACAACAAATCACAGATTAAGTGCCCATACAAGCATAACCATATGAATAAAACATGTCCAGGGGTTAACCCCTTGGGTACGGAGGGTTTTCCCGTTCTTGCACTTTCGTTTTTTCCTCTATATGATGGCTCCATATGATTTACTCCTCTAGCCGCAAATCACATTCTAACATACCTGGCCCCGAATACAGAAGTGACGAGCGGTACTTAGTCCCGCCCCCTATGGGCGTCAGAGAGAGGCGGGGACGGATGACGTCACGCTGGGGTGCCAGGATATGACGCCAGACGCCAAGGATCGCGGCAAGGCAGCGCATAGAAGCCGGTCGGACTTTTACTGGCTCCCCGCCATTGCGGGTTTGCGCACCTTCCGGGATCCTGTAATTGGCGGTTACATCAGCGGACTGTGAGTAACGAGTGGCGGCGATACCGCTATTTTTTTGCAGGTGCCGCGCAGCAACTCCTTACAGGGATATTTGTTGTATTCTTTCTTTAGGTACTGGGAGACGGACCACGGACTGTGAGTGAGAGCCCTATACATGAAAGGATATTATATTGTACCTGATCATATGGTCTGACTGGCTTTATGTATCTTCTTTATAGGTTATCTCCTTTGGATCCGCTGTAATTACACCCGCATAGTGGCACCTAGTATCGGTGTGCCACATGCAGATCAATTACACCAGCATAGTGGCACTTAGTACAGGGGTGCTACATGCATTTATCTATGTTTATATATTGAGTGACGCTATTGTTATCTCCTTATCTCACACATTTTCCACATTGTTGAGACTTTCTATATATATGAAGTTCTCCTGATGACGCTCTAGACTAGGGCAGAAACACGTAGAGAACGATATATATCTGAGAACGGTATATATTCATATAAATCCACCGGATTGGTGGCGCTCTGAATACTGGTAAATCCACCATACGGGTGGTAACCTAGAGTGGATCCTGTGTATCAGTTTTTAAGATGGTATTGGTCCACAATAACTTCAGTGGTGTATTTTAAAATTATTATATTAAAAGTTATATTTTAGTAGCACTCCCCTCACACTTTTTTCTAAAAAAGTTTTTTTTTTGCATTTCTGATGCTGGGAGATGATATGACCCCTTGTAGGTCAGCTAAATCATTCTACATACAAAATTTTTGGAATCTGTTTATGTGCTGGCTAGTTTGGTCACTGGATCACCAAATTTGGCAGATTGGCTCACGGAAGCAAAAGAAGTGTTTTCGGAGCGAATGTACTCACAGCCTAAATACACACCCTCTCTGAAAGTAGCCCTTAAGGACCTTGTCTCTTGTTATAAAGATTATGCAGTTTCATTCTGGGAAATCCAAACATTTGAAAACTACTTAAGACATAACATAGTTCCCCGAGGTCTGAGAATTCCGGTGTTACCGGCACCCAGACTTAGAACAACAACAGTATTAAAAAAGTGGGAAACTGAAGCTACAGCCACCTCGCTGAAATTCATTCAAATATTGTTGGAGGAAGAAAAAACTAGACTAACGGTAGCAGAAGCTAAATTGAATGAGCAACGAGATACTGTATTAAGATTTAAGGACGACCCAGAATTTAATAACAAAGAAACACATACCAAAAATATATTGGAACGTTTTCAGTATCAATTAAAAGAAAGGAAACACTTACAATTCATCAGGGACTTACAGGAATTCAGAGATAATAGAGCTTACACCGTATTGTCCAGAGTACCCACACCTCGGGAGACTGAGATTTCCTCCTCGGATACCGAGCCTGGTGAAGGAGACAGAGCTCCAGCACGTGGTAAACGAGGAGGAGCACCCTACCGCGCGCGAGGTACGCGGGGTAACTCCCGTGGACGTGGGAACTATAAAAAGAAATCTAACCACAATCAGGAATGGTCGGATACAGGCTCTTTGCCTTCATCCTCTGCTGGGCATTTTTTAGGGGGGGAATACAAGGACCAGAGTCGAGATCCTTACCCCACCCGAACCAGAGAACCCAGAGTCTAAATACAGGAGTTGATAGATCCTCATTACAAGTGGTGAATCTATCCAAACAACAACTATCCCAGGAACAAATCGGGGTCCTTGCACAGGGTCTCTCATTTGTACCCACGGTCACATTTGACCAATTCAATTTGATTAAGGACCTCCATCTGTTTGGGCGTAGACTAAAATGGCAAAAATTCTTTAAAACACGAGACAGAAAGGAATGTTTGGAGTTAGGTATCGGTATAAATGATCTACCAGCCACAAGAGATCTAGCATCATTATTAGATGACAACCATAGATCAAGAGGTGAAGGACCATTTACTACCTGTAAGTTAAAAAGTAAAGTATTCCCTCCTACAGGCGAAACATCCTGTATAGATGTGTTTCTGGATTTGGTGATCAGAGATATAGAGGACCTGAATCTTCCCTCCATACCTCAGGATCGGACCAACTTCTCATATCAAGAGAAGTTGGCTATCAAACAACTACAGAAGAATGATAAATTGGTCATCAAAGCCGCAGATAAGGGGGGTAACATTATAGTCATGGATCGTACACAATACATAGATATGTGCAATAGACTATTAAAAGATAGCCTTACTTATGAAACATTATCGGGAGACCCTACTTCCAAATATAAAAAAGAACTTACTAAAATACTATCTATAGCTAAGGAACGAAAACTCATCAGTGACTCGGAATTTCAATTTTTGCTGCCCAAATCCGTTACTGTCCCCACCTTCTATGCCCTCCCAAAGGTCCACAAAGGGACTAACCCTCTAAAAGGGAGACCCATAGTGGCGGGCATAGGAGGTCTGGGACAGAATCTCGGGATATATATTGATCAAATTTTTAGAGAATTCGTATTAGCCCTCCCTTCATACACGAGAGACACGATGGATCTCCTTAATAAAATGGAAGGAATAGAGGTGGAACAGGATGTGTTGCTGGCTAGCATTGACGTGGAGTCGTTATATTCATCTATCCCGCATGATATTGGACTAGCAGCAGTCTCGCATTACTTATCCCAACGGGGCATACAGATGAGATTACACAATGAATTTGTGCTGGAAATATTGAGGTTCACACTCACACATAATTATTTTCTCTTCGACAGGACTTACTTCCACCAGCTCAGAGGGACCGCAATGGGGAGCCCTAGTGCCCCCAGTTATGCTAATCTCACTCTGGGCTGGTGGGAGGCCACCCAAGTCTTTGTCGAAGAAAGGGAATATTTTAGTGAACGTGCCCTAGTTTGGGCGCGTTTTATAGATGATATTTTTATATTGTGGCAGGGCAGCACTGATGAGTTTAAAGAATTCCTGAGATTACTGAACCATAATAGTCTAGGACTTGCATTTACATATGAATACCATGACTCACATATCCCATTCTTGGACATCTCAATCCAAAAAACTCCTAAGGGTAAACTGCGGACCACCATACATAGAAAAGTGACGTCCACGAACAGCCTCCTGAGGTGGGAAAGCTGCCACCCGGGACCCCTCAAAAGGGGTATCCCGAGGGGGCAGTACCTCCGCCTCAGGAGGAACTGTTCTGACAAACAGGATTTCCTGAGGGAAGCAATGGATCTCAGACAGAGATTCAGAAATAGAGGGTATCCGGACTACATCTTAAGATCAGCTTATCAAAATGCCCTTAAAACTCCCAGGGAAAACCTGTTGACCCCCAAACAGACAGACCAGATGATACAGCCTACACGTGTGATTGCCACCTTTGATCATGCTTCTCCAATGATACGAGGAATACTTGAGAAACATTGGAGGATTCTACGGATGGATCCTGATCTGAGGGACACAGTATCGGACAAACCCCAGATCACATATCGGAGAGGTAGGAATATAGGGGATTTAGTAACACATAGCCATCTCCCCCCTATACCATCTAAAGGGAGCACTTGGCTTAATAAAACACCTATAATTGGTAACTTTCCCTGTGGACATTGTAAGGCGTGCCCTAACATGATAAAAACTAAAGAAATTCTCTATGAGAGGACAGGTAAAATACATACCATTCGTAGCTTCATTAACTGTAGCACTTGTGGTATAATTTACTTGGCAATTTGTCCATGCCATAAAAGATACATAGGGAAAACATTCCGACCTTTTAAGAAAAGAGTGTTAGAACATCTGGGAGATGTCAGAAACAATAGAGATACCTCCCTGGCTCGCCATATGAATTCCGTACATAGTGGCTGCTATGATCATCTTATGTTCATTGGATTAGAACAAATTCATCCATCTCCAAGAGGGGGTGATTTTGATAAACTTTTACTCCAGAAGGAGTGCAGACTTATATACGAAATGGGTACGATGGAACCTATAGGTCTCAATGACCAATTAAGTTTTGCTCCCTTTTTATAGGTCAGGCCATGTGGGGATGATACTGGTTATGGTGACCAGTAGGCAGTAAGTGGAGATCTTAGTAGATCTATCAGCTAGTGTCACCAAACTAGTAAGGGAGTGACAGGACAAGTAGGAGGTACGAGAGCAGGGTCCGCCCTTATTACGGCGATAACACTGCCTAGGGATCAGGGCATCAGTTAGCATAGGGTAAGATCAGGTTCCCTAGGCCCAGTTTTAATGCCACTCCATTATTCCCTGATAGCCTCCCCAACTGTATCATCCCCACTTTGTCAGGTCAATACCTAACTGTATCTTCCCCCCTTTATAATACAATTTTCTAAATTTATCTATTATTGCTTAGTTGGCTAGGAACACAATTCTTTCTCAGTTGGCTAATTGTATACTCTGGTCTGTTTTGGAGGTTCACAGATATCCACTTAAGAATAGGGGCATTCCCTGGGAATTTTAGTGAACTGAAACAGGGGCCTCACAACCCCTTGCCTTTTTGTTCAAAGAGAGGGGGGTTTGGAGATGAGCCATTCTTTAGGGAATCCCTTTGAGAATATTACATCAGTGGATTTGTCCGGGTTGTTTTCAAAGATTGAGGGACCCAGTGCCTGTATTATTAAATTAGGCACCTTAGCGTCCCGGTCCTCTCCACTGATGTTTATTTATTTATTAACCTAAATATAATATCTACCCCTCAAAGATGTATTCCGTATGGCTCCAACATTAAACCCCACCTCTCCACCATATAGGGCCACTTAGAGGTGCTTAGTAGCAATGAATTTATATATATTTGGGTAGCATCTCCTAATAAGCTCCAATTTTAGGCTGTCCAGTATTCTAGCATGTGATCATAATTGGTGCCGGTCACTGAGGAGTTAATGTATTTACTCCTCTAGCCGCAAATCACATTCTAACATACCTGGCCCCGAATACAGAAGTGACGAGCGGTACTTAGTCCCGCCCCCTATGGGCGTCAGAGAGAGGCGGGGACGGATGACGTCAGGATATGACGCCAGACGCCAAGGATCGCGGCATGGCAGCGCATAGAAGCCGGTCGGACTTTTACTGGCTCCCCGCCATTGCGGGTTTGCGCACCTTCCGGGATCCTGTAATTGGCGGTTACATCAGCGGACTGTGAGTAACGAGTGGCGGCGATACCGCTATTTTTTTGCAGGTGCCGCGCAGCAACTCCTTACAGGGATATTTGTTGTATTCTTTCTTTAGGTACTGGGAGACGGACCACGGACTGTGAGTGAGAGCCCTATACATGAAAGGATATTATATTGTACCTGATCATATGGTCTGACTGGCTTTATGTATCTTCTTTATAGGTTATCTCCTTTGGATCCGCTGTAATTACACCCGCATAGTGGCACCTAGTATCGGGGTGCCACATGCAGATCAATTACACCAGCATAGTGGCACTTATTACAGGGGTGCTACATGCATTTATCTATGTTTATATATTGAGTGACGCCATTGTTATCTCCTTATCTCAAACATTTTCCACATTGTTGAGACTTTCTATATATATGAAGTTCTCCTGATGACGCTCTAGACTAGGGCAGAAACGCGTAGAGAACGATATATATCTGAGAACGGTATATATTCATATAAATCCACCGGATTGGTGGCGCTCTGAATACTGGTAAATCCACCATACGGGTGGTAACCTAGAGTGGATCCTGTGTATCAGTTTTTAAGATGGTATTGGTTCACAATCACTTCAGTGGTGTATTTTAAAATTATTATATTAAAAGTTATATTTTAGTAGCACTCCCCTCACACTTTTTTCTAAAAAAGTTTTTTTTTTTCCATATGATGGCTTATTTTTTGCACGTATACCATTGACTGTGTGGTTTAATTAACTATATATTTTTATAATTCCGACATTTCTGTATGCGGCGATACCATATATGTTTATTTACACAGTTTTTGGATTTTTTTTTTACGGGAAAAGGGGGGTGATTCAAGCTTTTTTCACTTTTTTTTTTCAATGTTATAGCTCACACTGATCTTTTACATTGATCAATGGTTTCTCATAGGAAACCATTGATCAATGATTCTGCCGCTTGACTGCTCATACCTGGATCTCAGGCACTGAGCAGTCATTTGGCGTTCGGACAGTGATCAAGTTGAACGCTGCATCTAAAGGGTTAATAGCGTGCGAAACCACGATCAGTGCTGCTCGCTATTAGCCTCGGCTCCCGGCTGTTGTTAGGGGCCTGGCCCGACCCGCTATGATGCTGGGCCACGGCGTGGCCCCGCATTATAGAAAGGTGGTGGGCGGAGGGCGTATAGGTATGCCCTCTGTCCCCAACAGGTTAAAGGAGATCTTTAGTGCTTATAACTTATACCCCAACCTAAGGATAGGGGATGAGTTATAGATCGCGGGGGGGTCCGAGCACTGGGGTCCCCCGCGATCTCCTGTATGGGGCCGTGGCAATGAACAGGAAAGGGGGCATTCTGTTCCCGCATGACACGGCAGCCGGCACGCCCTTCCATGACTTCCATAGAAATACATGGAGGGGCGTGCCCGCTGCCGCGTCAAGCGGGGACGGAATGCCCCCTTTCCTGTACATAACTGTGGCCCCGTACAGAAGATGGCGGGGGGCCCGATCGCTCGGACCCCCGCCACCCCCCCCCCCCCCGTGATCTATAACTTAGACCCTATCCTTAGGATGGGGGATAAGTTATAAGCACTACAGATCTTCTTTAAATGTGAGTGCAGGTGCAGTGACCATGCCGGCGTATAAGATGACTTGGCGTATAAGACGACCCCCAACTTTGCCGTGCTGGGAGTTGTAGTTTCACAACAGCTGGAGGCACCCTGGTTTTTAGTATACAGTATTAGTTTTTACTTGCTCTGGCCGGCCCCCGCCTGCAGCTACACACAGGAGCCGGCCCGGGCAGATAATCAGAAGTTTTCCTATCCCGGACCTCAATACATGGCGTATAAGACGACCCCCGGCTTTTCAGAAGAAAATTTGGGGTTAAAAAGTCGTCTTATACGCCGGGATATACGGTATTTATATATTTTTAACCCCTTCAGGACAGGTTTATTCATTTTTGCAACTTAGTTTTTTCCTCCTCACCTTCTTAAAATTATAACACTTTCAATTTTCTACATACAGAGTCCTATAAGGGCTGTTTTTTTGTGCCAACTATTGTACTTTGTAATGACAACAATAATTTCACCACAAAATCTACGGCAAAACTAGGGAAAAAAAAAAAACTCCATTCTGATTTTTTTTTTTTAGGGGCTTCAGATTCTACACAGTGCACTTTTCGGTAAAAATGACACCTTATATTTATTCTGTAGATCCATACGATTAAATTGATACACAGCTTATTAAGGTTTGATTTTGTTTTACTTCTGTTAAAAAAAAATTATTACTTTTACACCAAAATTAGTACGTTTAAAATTGTCCTCTTCTGACCTCTATAACTTTTTTTTTATTTTTCCGTATACAGCAAACAATTAGCCCTCATACAGTTTAAAACATACTTATATTGTTCAAAAAGTTAGATATTTTTTTGAAGCAGTACAAAAAGAGTAAAGCGTTTACCCAAGCATTGACCCTCAGTATAAAAAGAACATGTCAGTGAATAAAAACGAAAACCCTCAAAAGTTGCCAAATTGTGGTTTTCTTTTCAATTTCCAGCTGTAAATAATATATATATATTTTTTTATAGTACCGTACATTTTATGTTACCGTACATTACAAAGTACAGTTGGTCGCAAAATAAACAACAACTCATATTGGTCTTTGGGTGGAAAATTAAAATATTTATGGCTCTTAGAAGGGGAGGAGGAAAAAATGAAAATGTAAAAATGAAAATTTCCTTTGTCCTCAAGACCAAAATGGGCTGTGACCCTGAAAGGGTTAAAACTGTAATCTTCAAATCCTTTGTAAACCCCCAGTATAACTGTACATAGTGTAAGTAAAGTACAGTACAGCCATTACAATGGATACACATACACGTGATGTCATCTGCTGTGACATCACACATCAAAGAGACTTTCTCCAGGGTAGAATCCAATCCCTAACACTTATTTCCTCGGTTCGGCGGGTGAACACGTTCTCCTACTAGACCTGCGCTTATTTTGCAAATTGAAGAGAATTTTGTCTATTTAGGCAAAAGGATCCTGTAAGGACGGCGACCATGAAGCTAAGAGGTAGGAATAATGAAAACTTCCAAAATTTCAGTTTATAAATGGATTTAACATGAATGTATTAGTGTAAAGTTAATATAGTAGAGTGCAGTAAAGTTACTGATGTTCTCTTGTACAGTCTATCCTGGGTGGCTTTAAAGGGGGGCTTCCCCAGCGTTCGGCACTTTTTGTTCCAAACGCTTGGAGCGGGCGGCGGGGGTTGTGACATTAGGGCCACACCCCCTCAATGTAAGTCTATGGGTAGGTTGTGGTGTGACCTCACGAGGGGCGTGGCCATGAAGTTGCGACCCTGTCGAATGCTGAATGAACGCTGGGTGCTGCACAGAGATCGCTGAGGTACCAGCTGCGGGACCCCTGCAATCAGACATCTTATCCCCTATCCTTTGGGTAGGGGATAAGATGTCTAGAGGCAGAGTACTCCTTTAAGTCTCTTACAGCAATTGAGCAAATGTTTATTCCTGTGAGATAAATGATTTCAGTTTGTGAATCAATGCTTTAAGTATTTTGCCTTCTAAAAGAAAACATGGGAAGCTACTCTGATATTAGTGAAATAATATAATAATAGTAGTAATATAATTATAATAACAATGTTTTAGTCACACATAAGTTTAAAAAAAGCTTCATACAGTGACAATACAGTGATCCATGACATCTAATCTTCTAGCATATAGCCTATAAAATATTTATAGTTTGCTGTATAAATTACAGTTTTAACAAAAAAAGTATATATATATATATATATATATACATATATATGAACATATGTATTTACATATATATATATATACATAAATAAATGAATGAATATAGGTCTAATATATTGTATCCTGTCGCTATTTTGCAGATATCCCAGTTCTCTCGGTGCCTGTCGTGTGTCTCATACATTACGTGACGAGTTTCCTTTGGCGGTATACTAACCTATATCATTATAAGGTCACTCCACCATATTATGAGATCCATAAAATACCTGGGAAGAAGATTAAGCACCGTGGTCAGCGAGCAGATGTGGCTATTGACATGGCTTTAGGTGACAATTCAGACCCACATGAATCCAGGCACAGCGATCATGTGACAGTCACCATGGCGGATAACCAGATGGATTTACCAACAACCTCTGAAGATGCCTCGGAGCCCAAAGTGTCTTGGCTGCAGCGGACTTGGCAATATGCTAAAAGCAAACTGAAGTGGTCCAATTATGTATCCAATGTGTGGGTTGGAGCATGGGCCATGGCCAACCGCACACTAACCGGCATGATGACCACATTCAAGATGCCATTTTACTTCCTACATACAAAGCTAAGAAGTATTACAGCAAAGGCCATTGACGATCAATGTGAACCAGTTTAACAAGATGCTGATTGGGTCACACAAGGTCTGCATATGGTTGGGGGTGGGGCTGGGGAGGAGCCCGAAATGCAGCCACCTCCACGTGGTGGGCTCTGGGTCACTTGATACATTAACAAGTGAGCGAGGAGCTGCATAATTCAAGGCACATTTCCCATATTGGACATACAGCTTGTAATAGAGACAGAAGATATTGTCCACATGGAAACAAATTTTGCACATAAGTGGGAAAACAAGCCCCCCTATTGGATGATTAAGGAATCAGAGATCTGTAGAAGGGGAGAGGTGGATTCCCAGGAATGGAGGATGACAATATAACTTTAGCATAATATCTCTGGATAAGTGGATATGGTAGAAACAGTATCATTATTTTTATTACTATTATTATTATTAACCCCTTAACTCCTTAAGGACCCAGGGCGTATGGATACACCCTGGTTTTTTTTATCGTTAAGCATCCAGAGCGTATACATACGCCCGTGGGAATTCAGGTCCCCGCCGCGCACCGGTTGGGGACTGGACTGGTATGCCTCCTGAAATCATTCAGCAGGCATCCCGTGCAACATGTCGCCAATTCCGGGTCATATGGGTCTATGGTGACCCGGAATATAAGGGGGATATCGGTTGTCCGAGACATCCACGATCCCCCTGAAGGGATAGGAGTGAGGTGGCATGGGTGCCACCCCTCCTATCCCTACTATTGGTCATCAAGAAGCGACGACCAATAGCAAATTTGGGGCGGGGGGGTTAACTTTCGGTTTCCCTGTTCTGCCCACCCACAGTAGACAGGGCAGAATGGGGAAACTGACAGGGACCGCCGCCGAAGTTTAATTACTCATGGGCGGCGGTAGAAGGCGGTGATCGATGGGGGTGATCGGCGGCAGAAGAGGAGAACGGCGATGCGGCTCCTTGGATCCTACGGAAGCTGGTGAGTTGCCTGGCAACATCTGGAGGTCTACAGTCTGAGACCACTATACAATGGTCTCTAAACTGGAGCCCTCCAGAAGTTGCAAAACTACAACTCCTAGCATGCCTACACAGCAGTTTGCTGTCTGGGCATGCTGGGATATGTAGTTTTGCAACATCTGGAGGGCCACAGTTTGGAGATCACTGTACAGCGATCTCTTAAACTGTGACCCTCCAGCTGTTGCAAAACTACAAATCCCAGCATGCCCAAACAGCAAACAGCTGTCTCGGCAAGCTGGGAGTTGTAGTTGCGTACCTCCAGCTGTTGCATAACTACGTCTCCCAGCATGCCCTTCGGCGGTCAGTACATGCTGGGAATTGTAGTCTTGCAAAAGCTGGAGGCACACTGTTTGGAAAGTACTGAGTCAGGTCACAGAACCTAACTGAAGGTTTTCCAACCAGTGTGCCTCCAGCTATTGCTAAAGTACATCTACCAGCATGCATGGTCTGTCAGTGCATGCTGGGAGTTGTAGTTTTGAAACAGCTGGAGGTTTAACTCCCCATGTGAATGTACAGGGTACATTCACATGGGCGAGTTTACAGTGAGTTTTCTGCTTCAAGTTTGAGCTGCGGCAAATTTTTCGCCACAGCCCAAACTCCTAGTGGGCAACTCAACGTAAACCTCCGCCAGTGCGAATGTACCCTAAAAACACTACACTACATAATAAAGGGTAAAACACTACATATACACCCCCTTACACTGTCTCCCCCCCCCCAATAAAAATGAGAAACGTATCGTATGGCCGTGTTTCCAAAACAGATCCTCCAGCTGCTGCAAAACAACAACTCCCAGCATTTCCGGACAGCCGCTCACTGTCCAGGCATGCTGGGAGTTTAGCAACAGCTGGAGGCACCCTGTTTGGAATCACTGGCGTAGAATACCACTATGTCCACTCCTATGCAATCCCTAATGTAGTCCTCAAATGCGCAAGGCGCTGTCTCATTTCGGGGCCCAGTCGTATTTCAAGGAAACAGTTTAGGGCCACATAAGGGGTATTTCCGTACTCTGGAGAAATTGCACTACAAATTTTGGGGGGCTTTTTCTCCTTTTACCCCTTATGAACAGGAAAAGTTGGGGGTTACACCAGCCTGTTAATGTAAAAAAATAAAAATGTTTACACTAACATGCTGGCGTTGCCCCCTACTTTTTATTTTCACAAGCAGGTAAAGGAAAAAAAGACCCCCAAAATTTGTAACGCAATTTCTCCTGAGCATGGAAATACCCCATATGTGGGTGTAAAATTCTCTGCGGACGCACAGCAGGGCTCAGGAGTGAGAGCGCACTATGTACATTTGAGGTCTAATTTGGTGATTTGCACAGGGGTGGCTGATTTTACAGCGGCTCATTTTGGAAACTACACCCCTCACGGAACGTAACAAGGGGTACAGTGAGCCTTAACACCCCACAGGTGTTTGAAAATTTTTCATTAAATTTGGATGGGAAAATGAGAAAAAAAAAACTAAACATAATATGCTGGTGTTAACCTAAATTTTTCATTTTCACAAGGGAAAATATGAAAAAGCCCCCCAAAATTTGTAACCCCATTTCTTCTGAGTAAGAACATACCCCATATGTGGATGTAAAGTGCTCTGCGGGTGAACTACAATGCTCAGAAGAGAAGGAGCACCATTGGGCTTTTGAAGATAAATTTTGTCCGGAATTGAAGGCCACGTGTGTTTACAAAGCCCCCATAGAGCCAGAACAATGGACCCCTCCCACATGTGACCCCATTTTGGAAACTACACCCCTCAAGTAATGTAATAAGGGGTACAGTGAGCATTTACGCCCCACAGGTGTCTGACAGATTTTTGGAACAGTGGTCCTTGAAAATGAAAAATGTAATTTTTCATTTGCACAGCTTACAGTTCCAAAGATCTGCCAAACGCCAGTGGGGTGTAAATACTGGGTCCTCAATTTTCTCCTTAAACTTACTGCTATTCCTGTTAAACACCTAAAGGGTTAACAAACATTCTGAATATAATTTTGTATACTTTGATGGGTGCAGTTTTTATAATGGGGTAATTTATGGGGTATTTCTAATATGAAGACCCCTCAAATCCACTTCAAATCTGAACTGGTCCCTGAAAAATTCAGATTTTGAAAATTTTGAGAAAAATTTGAAAATTGCTGCTGAACTTTGAAGCCCACTGATGTCTTCCAAAAGTAAAAAAAAAACATGTCAACTTTATGATGCAAACATGAAGAGATTGTATATGTGAATCAACATATAATTTATTTGGTATGTCTATTTTCCTCACAAGCAGAGAGCTTCAAGGTTAAAAAAAAAAGCAAAATTTTAAAATTTTTGAATTTTTTACCAAGAAATGATGCAAGTATTGACGAAAACTTACCACTATGATAAAGTAGAATATGTCACGAAAAAACTATCTCGGAATCAACTTCATAAGTAAAAGCATCCCAGAGTTAGTAATGCTTAAAGTGACAGTGGTCAGATGTGCAAAAAATGCTCTGGTCCTTAAGGCCAAAATGACCTCGATCCTTAAGGGGTTAAAGCAGAAAAGTTTTCCCTTATGTAAATAGCTGAAGTTCTTTATCTACCCTTTATTACCAGTAGCATTGCTAGAGAGTGACAGGGGGGGGGGGGGGTACCGCATCTGGTGACACCCTAACTAGCCTGCCTGGCACTAAATAGCTGCACTCCAACTATCCCGCAAAAACCCATCCACCGTCCTCAGAAATAAAAAAAAGTATTAAAAACATACTATGCCGCACCATGAATATCCGTACTCTGGGGGCTTTTTTGCTCAATTTTGAGCCCACATTTTGTAACGTTGGCAGACCAGAGAAGTAGATTGTCGATATTACCGATCAGTATTAATTGATCGTCCTAATCAGCGAGTACTTGCCGCGTTAGATGAGCCGGCTCGTCCTGAAGCTAAACTGTCACAGCATGTAAACATGGAAACATGCTGTGACATTGAAGTGACTTCAGCTTTCATAGACAGCTGATCATCACAGACATCGTCCGCGGGTCTCCCCATGGCTGGCCTGGCCCCCTGATTGTTGTGATTGGTCAATCAATCCAGATTGACCAATCACAGCAGAGGCAGTTGAAAAAAACTGCCTTTCACAGCTCCGATCTCCTCAGTGTAGGGAGATCTGTGAGGAGATTGGAGCTGTGTGAGCTCTGTGTGAAATAAAACATCAAACAGACCCCTATAACCCCCCCCCATACCCATCCTAGTGCTCCTGTCTAGGGGACATCAGCTGTCTTGGACATCTGATTGTCACCATGCAGTGATTTCTGTAAACCGTAAGCCTCCTTATGTTGCTAAACTACAACTCCCAGCATGCCCAGACAGCTGTTGGCTGTCAGGGCATGCTGGGATTTGTAGTTTTGCAACATCTGGAGGGCCACAGTTTGGAGATCACTGTGCAGTGATCTCTAAACTGTGGCCCTCCAGATGTTGCAAAACTACAACTCCCAGCATGCACAAACAGCAAACTGCTGACTTGCCATGCTGGAAGTTATCGTTTATACATCTGCCATCTTCACCGGGGGGCCTCTTCTCCGCGCTTCGAGCCCGAAATAGAGGCGTTGCCTTGACGACGACGCAGACGGACGTTGGTAATGAACATCCCCCTGCGTTGTCGTCAAGGCAACGTGACTATTCTGGGCCCGAAGCGCGAAGAAGAGGCCCCCCCGGTGAAGATGGCAGCCCGGAACCACTATCCCACCGGACGACCTCCACACCGGACAGTCCTGCAGCACCGGACCAGCGGAGTACCGTCCCGCCGAGCGGAGGTGAGTACAGAACTAAAGGGGGTGAGAGGGGGGGCTGGATGATGTTGAAGGCCGCAGTGGTCTTCAACCCTTCGGACCTCCAGAGGTTTCAAAACTACAACTCCCAGCAAGCCCGGACTATACAAAAGGACCCCGACGTCCTAGGGACTCTGGCTATGGCTATGGGGACCTATAAACAGGCACCACACGTGCCTCAAGCTGTTGCATAACTACAACTCCCAGCATGTCCTTTGGCCATCAGTGCATGCTGGGAGTTGTAGTTTTGCCACAGCAAGAAGCACACTGGTGACGAAACACAGTTAGGTAACAGAACCTAACTCAGTGTTTCCCCACCAGTGTGCCTCCAGCTGTTGCAAAACTACAACTCCCAGCATGCACTGACAGACCGTTTATGCTGGGAGTGTTCGTTTTGTAACAGCTGGAGGCACCCTGGTGGGGAAGCACTGAGTTTATCTGTTCCCTAACACGGCTGTCCTCACCGGTGGGCCTCCAGCTGTGGCAAAATTACAACTCCCAGCATGCACGGTCTCTGAGTCCATGTTGAGAGTTGAAGTTTTGCAACAGCTGGAGGTTTGACCCCCATAAAAATTTAAAACGTCTGGTACGGCACTGTTTGCAAAAAGGAGCCTCCGACTGTTGCAAAACAACAACTTCCAGCATTGCCGGACAGCCATTGACTGTCCAGGCATGCTGGGAGTTTTGCCACAGCTGGAGGCACCCTGTTTTGGAAACACTGCTGTAGGGTATTTATGGTAGCAGAGTCAATTGTAATGCTTGCATCTGGGTCCTCCCCTATGCAAATCTCTAATTTAGTCCTCAAATGCGCATTGCGCTCTCTCACTTTGGAGCCCTGTCATATTTCAAGGAAACGGTTTAGGGACACATATGGGGTATTTCCGTACTCGGGAGAAATTGCGTTACATATTTTGGGGGCTTTTTCTAATTTTACCCCTTATGAAATGGAAAAGTTGGGGTCTACACCAGTATGTTTTTTTACACTAACATGCTGGTGTTGTCCCATACTTTTTATTTTCAAAAAAGACCCCCAAAATTTGTACGGAAATACCCCATATGTGGGCGTACAATGCTCTGCGGATGCACAACAAGGCTCAGGAGTAAGAGCGCAATATGTACATTTGAGGCCTAAATTGGTGATTTGCACAGAGGTGGCTGATAGTTGCAACGGTTCTGACATAAACACACAAAAAAAATACCCACATGTGACCCCATTTTGGAAACTGCATCCCTCATGGAACATAACAAGGGATATAAAAATCTAATTTTTCACGTGAGGTGTTAAGGTTCGCTGTACCCCTTGTTACGTTCCTGGAGGGGTGTCGTTTCCCAAATAGTGTGCCATGTGTTTTTTTTTTTTGCTGTTCTGACACCATGGGGGCGTGCTAAATGCAACATGCCCCCCAAAAACCATTTCAGCAATATTCACCCTCTAAAATCCCACAGTTGCTCTTTCCCTTTTGAGCCATGTTGTGGGCCCACAGAGCACTTTGCGTCAATATATGAGGTATTTCCATACTCAAGAGAAGTTGGGCTACAAATTTTGTGGGACTTTTTCTCCTAAGAACCCTCACAAAAATGTAAAAAAAAATTGGGCCACATGAACATGTTAGTATAAAAAATGGAAATCTTAATTTTTCTCCTCCACTTTGCTGCTGTTCCTGTGAAACACCTAAAGGGTTAACAAACTTTCTTAATGGCATTTGAATACTTTGAGGGGTGCAGTTTCTACAATGGGGTCATTTGTGGTATATTTCTCACAGAAAGGCCCCTCAAATCCACTTCAGACTTAACTGG
The DNA here is from genome assembly GCF_029499605.1 of Hyla sarda. Taxonomy (NCBI): domain Eukaryota; kingdom Metazoa; phylum Chordata; class Amphibia; order Anura; family Hylidae; genus Hyla; species Hyla sarda. The sequence continues at coordinate 177,444 of NW_026610449.1, read as the reverse complement.
TCCCTGAAAAATTCTGATTTTTTATTTTTCGTGAAAAGTTTGAAAAAATGCTGCTATACTTTGAAGCCCTCTAATGTCTTAAAAAAAAATAAAAACATGAAAACTTTATGATGCAAACATAAAGTAGACATATTCGGGGACATTTATCATTGTTGCTTTGGTAATCGAGTTCTGTTGGCATTTTTTTCTTGCTTTTGGTTTTGCTTTGTGTGACACATTTATTAAACTACCACAGGGGGTTGATAAATTTGGCTTACATAAGCAAAAACCAATAAATCACTTTTGAATACCATTTTTTTTTTTGCACACATAAGCAAAAACCAATAAATGACCACAGAACACAATTTTGCAGCTTTGACATTTTTTATCTATATATATATATATATATATATATATTATATATATATATTATATAGATATATATATATATATATATAAATATATATAAATATATATATATATATATATATCTCTCTCGTATGTACTCGAGTATAAGCCGACCCGAATATAAGCCGAGGCCCTTAATTTCACCCCAAAATCCCAGGAAAAGTTATTGACTCAAGTATAAGCCTAGGGTGGGAAATACATCATCCCCCCTGTCATCATCCAGACCCCCGTCATTAACACCCCCTTCATCATCCACCTGTCATCATCCCCCCTTCATCATCACCGCCTGTCATCATCCCCCCTTCATCATCACCCTGTCATCATCCCCCCTTCATCATCACCGCCTGTCATCATCCCCCCTTTATCATCACCGCCTGTCATCATTCCCCCTTCATCATCACCGCCTGTCATCATCCCCCCCTTCATCATCACCGCCTGTCATCACCCCCCCTTCATCATCCCCTTGTCATCATCCCACACCCCCCCTTCATCATCCCCTTGTCATCATCCCACACACCCCCCTTCATCATCCCCTTGTCATCATCCCCACAACCTTCATCATCCCCTTGTCATCATCCCCTTTTCATAATCCCCACCCCCCTTCATAATCCCCTTGTCATAATCCCACACCCCCCCTTCATCATCCCCTTGTCCTCATCCCCTTGTCGTCATCCCCACTCCCTTCATCATCCCCTTGTCATAATCCCACACCCCCAAAACATCATCCCCTTGTCATCATCCCCACTCCCTTCATCATCCCCTTGTCATAATCCCACCCCCCCTTCATCATCCCCTTGTTATCATCCCACACACCCCCCTTCATCATCCCCTTGTCATCATCCCCTTGTCATCAGCCCCCCCCCCCCACCTTCATCATCACCGCTTGTCAATGTCTGATACAGTAGTCTTATGCGGACCACCAGAGGTTTCAAAACTACAACTCCCCGCAAGCCCGGGCAGCCATCGGCTGTCCGGGCTTGCTGGGAGTTGTAGTTTTGAAACCTCAGGAGGTCCGCAGGTTGAAGACCACTGCGGCCTTCAATATCATCTAGCCCCCCCTCTCACCCCCTTTAGTTCTGTACTCACATCCGCTCGGCGGGACGGTGCTCCGCTGGTCCGGTGCTGCAGAACTGTCCGGTGGGGAGGTCGTCCGGTGGGATAGTGGTTCCGGGCTGCCATCTTCACCGGGGGGGGGGGGCCTCTTCTCCGCGCTTCGGGCCCGAAATAGAGGCGTTGCCTTGATGACGACGCAGACGGACGTTGGTAATGAACGTCCCCCTGCGTTGTCGTCAAGGCAATGTGACTATTCCGGGCCCGAAGCGCAGAGAAGAGGCCCCCACGGTGAAGATGTCAGCCCGGAACCACTATCCCACCGGACGACCTCCCACTGCACAGTCCTGCAGCAACGGACCAGCGGAGCACCGTCCCGCCGAGCGGAGGTGAGTACAGAACTAAAGGGGGTGAGAGGGGGGGCTGGATGATGTCGAAGGCCGCAGTGGTCTTCAACCTGCGGACCTTCAGAGGTTTCAAAACTACAACTCCCAGCAAGCCCGGACAGCCGATCCCCTTGTAATCATCCCCTTGTCATCATCCCCACCCCCTTCATCATCCCCTTGTCATCATCCCCTTTTCATAATCCCCACCCCCTTCATCATCCCCTTGTCATAATCCCACACACCCCCTTCATCATCCCCTTGTCCTCATCCCCTTGTCGTCATCCCCACTCCCTTCATCATCCCCTTGTCATAATCCCACACCCCCCTTCATCATCCCCTTGTCATCATCCCCTTGTCATCATCCCCACCCCCTTCATCATCCCCGTGTCATAATCCCACACCCCCCTTCATCATCCCCTTGTCATCATCCCCACTCCCTTCATCATCCCCTTTTCATAATCCCACACCCCCCTTCATCATCCCCTTGTCATCATCCCACACCCCCCCCTTTATCATCCCCTTGTCATCATCCCCTTGTCATCAGCCCCCCCCCCCACCTTCATCATAACCGCTTGTCAATGTCTGATACAGTGGTCTTCTGCGGACCTCCAGAGGTTTCAAAACTACAACTCCCAGCAAGCCCGGGCAGCCATCGGCTGTCCGGGCTTGCTGGGAGTTGTAGTTTTGAAACCTCTGGAGGTCCGCAGGTTGAAGACCACTGCGGCCTTCAATATCATCTAGCCCCCCCTCTCACCCCCTTTAGTTCTGTACTCACATCCGCTCGGCGGGACGGTGCTCCGCTGGTCCGGTGCTGCAGTACTGTCCGGTGGGGAGGTCGTCCGGTGGGATAGTGGTTCCGGGCTGCCATCTTCACCGGGGGGGCCTCTTCTCCGCGCTTCGGGCCCGAAATAGAGGCGTTGCCTTGCCTTGAGATGGCAGCCCGGAACCACTATCCCACCGGACGACCTCCCACCGCACAGTCCTGCAGCACCGGACCAGCGGAGCACCGTCCCGCCGAGCGGAGGTGAGTACAGAACTAAAGGGGGTGAGAGGGGGGGCTGGATGATGTTAAAGGCCGCAGTGGTCTTTAACCTGCGGACCTTCAGAGGTTTCAAAACTACAACTCCCAGCACGCCCGGACAGCCGATGGCTGCCCTGGCTTACTGGGAGTTGTAGTTTTGAAACATCTGGAGGTCCGCAGGCTGAAGACCACTGAGGGCGGAGAGGTCACTCGAATATAAGCCGAGGGGGGTGTTTTCAGCACGAAAAATCGTGCTGAAAAACTCGGCTTATACTCGAGTATATACGGTATGTATGTTTTTTTTTTACCCTTTTTACCACTTTTTTTTTTCCTCTAAATGTACTAACTCATTTTTTGTCTTCTCATTTCAGATCCGTGTATATTGTGGATTACTTTAGATTCAGGGGAGTGCAGTGATTAGCATTTTTTTGGTTTAATGTTAATAAAATGGTTAATGAGGACTTTTGGGGGAGTGTTTTTTTGGAATACATTTTTTTTAAATGTGATGTTTTTTTTTAAATATACTTGGCAGGCTTAGTAGTGGAAGCAGTATTATAGACAGAGTCCATTATTAAGCTGAGGCTTAGCATTAGCCCCCAAAACAGCTAGCGCTAACCCCCAATTATTTCCCCGGTACCCACCACCACAGGGGTGCTGGGAGGAGGCGGTACCACCAGGCCCAGAGCCTCAAATATGGCGCTCCTGGGCCTAGGCGGTAACAGGCTGGTGTTATTTAGGCTTGGGAGGGCCAATAACAATGGTCCTTGCCCACCCTGGTAACATCAGGCTGTTGCTGCTTGGTTGGTATTTGGATAAAAATAGGGGGAACCTTATCTTTGTTTTGCATGAATAATTATTAAAAAAAAAACGCATAGGGTTCCCCCTATTTTTATTTTCAGCCAAATACCAACCAAGCAGCAACAGCCTGATGATACCAGGGTGGGCGAGGACCATTGTTACTGGCCCTCCCCAGCCTAATTAATGCCAGCCCGTTACCGCCTAGGCCCAGGAGCGCCATATTTGATGCTCCGGGCCTATTGGCACCGGCTCTTCCCGGTACCCCTGTGGCGGTGGGTACTGGGGTAATAATTGGAGGTTAGCGCTAGCTGTGTTGGGGGCTAACACTAAGCATAGGCTTAGTAATGGATTCCGTCTATTAGACAGCTTCCACTACTAAGCCTTTCAAGTAATTAAAAAAAAAACACGTTTCAAAAAAATTTATTCCAAAAAAACACTCTCATTAACATTAAACAGGTTTAACCCCTTCAGGACCAAGCCCATTTTGGCCTTAAGGACCAGAGCGTTTTTTGCACATCTGACCACTGTCACTTTAAACATTAATAACTCTGGAATGCTTTTAGTTATCATTCTGATTCCGAGATTGTTTTTTCGTGACATATTCTACTTTAACATGGTGGTAAATTTTTGTGGTAACTTGCATCCTTTCCTTGTGAAAAATCCTAAAATTTGATGAAAAATTTGAAAATTTTGCATTTTTCTAACTTTGAAGCTCTCTGCTTGCAAGGAAAATGTATATTACAAATAAAAAAAAATTTTTATTCACATATACAATATGTCTACTTTAAGTCTGCATCATAAAAGTGACGAGTTTTTACTTTTGGAAGACACCAGAGGGCTTCAAAGTTCAGCAGCAATTTTCCAATTTTTCACAAAATTTTCAAACTCACTATTTTTCAGGGACCAGTTCAGGTTTGAAGTGGATTTGAAGGGTCTTCATATTAGAAATACCCCACAAAAGACCCATTATAAAAACTGCACCCCCCAAAGTATTCAATATGACATTCAGTCATCATTTTAACCCTTTAGGTGTTTCACAGGAATAGAAGCAAAGTGAAGGAGAAAATTCACAATCTTAATTTTTTACACTCGCATGTTCTTGTAGACCCAATTTTTGAATTTTTACAAGGGGTAAAAGGAGAAAATGTATACTTATATTTGTAGCCCGATTTCTCTCGAGTAAGCACATACCTCATATGTCTATGTAAAGTGTTCGGCGGGCGCAGTAGAGGGCTCAGAAGGGAAAGAGCGATAAGGGAATTTTGGAGGGTAAGTTTTTCTGAAATGGTTTTTGGGGGGCATGTTGCATTTAGGAAGCCCCTATGGTGCCAGAACAGCAAAAAACCCTCACATGGCATACCATTTTGGAAACTAGACCCCTTGAGGAACATAACAAGGAATAAGGTGAGCCTTAATACCCCACAGGTGTTTCACGACTTTTGCATATGTAAATTTTTTTTTAGATTTTTCACTAAAATGTGTGTTTCCCCCCAAATTTCACATTTTTCCAAGGGTTAATAGCAGGAAATACCCCCCAATATTTGTAACCCCTTCTCTTCTGAGTATGGAGGTACCCCATAAGTTGACCTGAAGTGCACTATGGGCGAACTACAATGCTCAGAAGAGAAGGAGTCATATTTGGCTTTTTGAGAGCAAATTTTGCTCGGGGGGCATGTCGCATTTAGGAAGCCCCTATGGTGCCAGAACAGCAAAAAAAAAAACACATGGCATACCATTTTGGAAACTAGACCCCTTGAGGATTGTAATAAGGAATAAAGTGAGCCTTATTACCCCACAGGTGTTTCACGACTTTTGCATATGTAAAAAAAATATATATAATTTTTCCACTAAAATTTGTGTTTCCCCCCAAATTTCACATTTTTGCAAGGGTTAATAGCAGGAAATACTCCCCAATATTTGTAACCCCTTCTCTTCTGATTATGGAGGTACACCATAAGTTGAACTGAAGTGCACTATGGGCGAACTACAATGCTCAGAAGAGAAGGAGCCATATTTGGCTTTTTGAGAGCAAATTTTGCTCGGGGGGCATATCGCATTTAGGAAGCCCCTCTGGTGCCAGAACAGCAAAAAAAAAACACATGGCATACCATTTTGGAAACGAGACCCCTTGAGGAACGTAACAAGGGGTACAGTGAGCATTTGCCCCCCACTGGTGTCTGACAGATCTTTGTAACAGTGGGCTGTACAAGTTTTCATTTTCACGGACCACTGTTCCAAAGATCCGTCAGACACCTGTGGGGGGGGGGGGGGTAAATTCTCACTGCACCCCTCATTACATTTCGTGAGGGGTGTCATTTCCGAAATGGGGTCACATGTGGGGTTTTGTTTTTTTTGCGTTTGTCAAAACCGCTGTAACAATCAGCCACCCCTGTGCAAATCACCTCAAATGTACATGGTGCGCTCTCCCTTCTGGGCCTTGTTGTGCGCCCCCAGAGCACTTTGCGCTCACATATGGGGTATCTCTGTAGTCAGGAGAAATTGCGTTACAAATTTTGGGGGGCTTTTTTCCCTTTTACCTCTTCTGAAAATGTATAGGGCAACATCAGCATGTTAGTGTAAAAAATCAAAAATTTTTACACTAACATTCTGGTGTAGACCCCAACATTTCCTTTTCATGAAGGGTTAAAGAAGAAAAAGCCCCCCAAACCTTGTAACGCAATTTCTCCCGAGTACGGCGATACCCCATATGTCGCCCTAAACTGTTGCCTTGAAATACGACAGGGCTCCAAAGTGAGAGCGCCGTGGGCATTTGTGGCCTAAATTAGGGATTTGCATAGGGGTGGACATAGGGGTATTCTACGCCAGTGATTCCCAAAAAGGGTGCCTCCAGCTGTTGTAAAACTCCCAGCATGCGTGGACAGTCAACGGCTGTCCGGCAATACTGGGAGTTGTTGTTTTTCAACAGCTGGAGGCTCTGCTTTTGAAACAGTGGCGTACCAGACGTTCTTATTGGGGGAGGGGGGCTGTGTAGGGGTATGTGTATATGTAGTGTTTTTAACTTTTAATTTTATTTTGTGTTAGTGTAGTGTAGTGTTTTTAGGGTACAGTCACATGGGCGGGGGATTACAGCGAGTTTCCCGGCGCAAAATTTGCTGCATCTCAAGATGCGAGAAACCCACTGTAAAGGCCTTGCCCATGTGAATGTACCCTGTACATTCACAGGGGGGGGGGGGGGGGTGCACCAGCTGTTGCAAAACCACAACTCCCAGCATGCATGGTCTGTTAGTGCATGCTGGGAGTTATAGTTTTGCAATAGCTGGAGGCACACAGGTTAGGAAACACTGAGTTAGAAACAGACAATGTTTCCCAACCAGTGTGTCTCCAGTTGTTGCAAAACTACAACTCCCAGCATGCCCAGACAGCTGAAGGGCATGCTGGGAGTTGTAGTTCGGCAACATCTGAAGGGCTAGATGTTGCTGAACTAAAACTCCCAGCATGCCTGGACAGTCAGTGCATACTGGGAGTTGTAGTTTTGCAACAGCTGGAAGAGCACAGATTGGAGACCATTATACAATGGTCTCCAAACTGGGGCCCTCCAGATGTTGCAAAACTACAACTCCCAGCATGCCCAGACAGCCAAAGGCTGTCTAGGCATGCTGGGAGTTGTAGTTTTCAGACTCCTAGAAGCAGCAGTGAAGATCTTCACTGCTGCTTCTGAGGACCATATACTTACCTGCCGGTCCCGTCGCTGCTCGTCCACGTGGCCGGTCCTGCCGCTGCTCCTCGGTCCCGCCAGGTAAGGCCGCCGGTCCCCTGATGTTCCCCCCCTATGCCGCAGGTCCCCGCGAGCCCCCGCAGCCATCGTCCCCCGTTCTGCCCGACTTCCATGGGCAGGCAGTGCGGGGGATCTGAACTTTCACCCCAGATCACTGTGATTGGTCCACAGGGACCAATCACAGTGATCGCTGACCAGGACCATCAATGGATGGTCCTGGGGGTGAAGCAGAAGTTGTCCCCTGCTGGAAACAGCGGGACTTCTGCCAGTTAACTCGTGCGATGCTGCGCATCGCTGGGTTAACTGAATGTCATTTATAAACGCCGGGATGCGCGAACGCACTGCACAACCCGGCGTTTATATATGACATTCTGCGGGAAGGGGTTAAAAAAGACGCTGGTCATTGAAGCAGTCCACCAAATCCGAAGTAGTCCACAGGATACATGGATCTGAAATGAGGAGAAAAAAAGAAAAAATAGGTTAATACATTTATTGTCACCCGTCCGCGCCTGACTACAACTCCCAGCATGCCCTTACAGTAAGAGCATGCTGGGAGTTGTAGGGGGGGTGACAATCTCCCGCACCACATGACTACAACTCACAGCATGCCCTTACAGTAAGGATATGCTGGGAGTTGTAGTCATGTGATGCGGGAGATTGTTACCCCCCCCCCCCCCACGCACACACTACAACTCCCAACATATTGTTATTGTAAGGACATGCTGGGAGTTGTATTTGTGCCGCAGAGGGCAGGTGACAGGCTTGTCACCTGCCCCCCTACAACTCCCAGCATGCCCTTACAGTAAGGATATGCTGGGAGTTGTAGTGTGTGTGTGTGGGGGGGGGGGGGGTGCGGGGGTAACCATCTCCCGCACCACATGACTAAAACTCCCAGCATATCCTTACTGTAAGGGCATGCTGGGAGTTTTAGGGGGGCAGGTGAAAAGCCTGTCACCTGCCACACTTCTACAACTCCCAGCATGTCCTTACAGTAAGGGCATGCTGGGAGTTGTAGTCATGTGGTGTGGGAGTTTGTCACCCCCCCCCCCCCCCTACAACTCCCAGCATGCTCTTACTGTAAGGGTATGCTGGGAGTTGTAGTTTTGCGGCAGGGGGGCAGGTGACAAGCTTGTCAACCCCCCCACCGCACACAACTCTCCCAGCATGCCCTTCCTGTAAGGACATGCTGGGAGTTGTAGTCGTGCCAGCCAGAGAAGCGGGTGGTAATGCGCTCCGCTCCTTGGCTGCAGTGATCAGAGAATCACTGTAATTTCATATTTCCTGTCGTCACGTGACACGGGACCCAGCGGGAAATTTGAAATTACACCAAACTCTGCGGCGCTGTAGTAAGGAGCCCGGGCTGACATAACACTGCAGCCGCCCGGGACTCCCTCAGCCAGGCAGGGAGATGTGCAGAAGCCGTCCCTGCCATCTCTCGGTGTGTACCGCAGTGCTGAGGGATGACAGGGACGGCACCTACACATCTCCCTGACGGCTGTGGGAGTCCCGTGGGGGGCTGCTGAGTTATGTCAGCCCGGGCTCCTTACCAGGCGCTGCGGAAATAAAAGTTGACGGAGCCCGGGCGGCTGAAGTGAGGTTAGCCCGGGCACCTTACCACGGTGCCGCAGGATATCTTAGGAGCCCGGGAGGGTGCAGACTGATGCCAGCCTGGGCTCCTTTTAACATCTAGCGGAGCCACGGAGCTTTTAGTCCCTAATGTAATATCAAATTTCCCGTGATTGGCTGCTCGGTCCTGGCCAATTACGGGACCCAGCGGGAAATATGAAATTACATTAAGGGAAATAGAAACTCCACTGCGCCGAGGTTTGTTAAAAGGAGCCCAGGCTGGAATCAGTCTTCAGCCGCCCGGGTTCCTCCGATTCTATCCCCGCTACCCTAATACAATGATGGGGATGGGGACACTGCTTTATATAACCCCCACCCCCCTTGTCTTCCACCCGCCCGCGCCGCACATTGTCCGCCCGCTACAATACTACAACTCCCAGCATGCCCTCACTGTATGGACATGCTGGGAGTTGTAGTCTTGCAACAGGTAGCAGACAGATGGGAGATGTGCAGCGCAGGCGGGTGGGAAACAAGGGGGGGTGTCCTTATGTTAGGGTAGCGGGGTTAGAATCAGACAGAGCTGGGCGGCTGCAGAGTGATGCCAGCCCGGGCTCCTTTGTACAGTTGCAATATATTTCCCGCTGGAGCTGTGATCACGGCTGCCAGCGGGAAATATAAAATTTGCTCTCAAAAGCCGTTTTGTGCGCCAGCTCCGAGCTGGCTTATATTTATGCAGTTTTTGAGGGCTTGCGACTTTTTATGCGACTTTCGCACTTGATAAATCACTGACCATTGCAAAGTAAAAAATAAAATTTACTTTCGTACGCTTTTTTGTAGCTTTTTGCTTACAGCCAAAAGTCGCACAAAAAATTGCTTAAGTGCTAATGCGACTTTTTCTGCGACTTTTGTAAGCAAAAAAAGAGCTCTAAATCCCTTGATAAATGTCCCCCATTGTATTTGTGAATCAATATATAATTTGGGATGTCCATTTTCCTTACAGGCAGAAAAATGCAAAATTTTCTATATTTTGGGATTTTTCAACAAGAAAAGATTCAAGTAACGACAAAAATTACCACTATGTTAAAGTAGAATATGTCACGAAAAAACAATCTCAGAATAAGAATGAAAAGTAAAAGCATCTCAGAGTTATTCATATATAAAGTGACAGTGGTCAGATTTGCAAAAATTTTATTTTATTTAAAAAAAAAATTTTTTTTTGTAAAATGGGAAAAGAGGGGGAATTCATTTTTTTAAACATATTTGGTAGAATAGTCTGAATGACTAAAATATAACGTTAATGACTCCATACGGTGAACGACATAAAACATAAAAATAACAAAGTCCAATGCTGAATTGTGATCACATCCCGGAAAAAAAAAAAAAAAGGAATAAAAAGTCATCAAAAATCACATATACACAAATGTGGTACCGATGAAAACAACAAATCACAGATTAAGTGCCCATACAAGCATAACCATATGAATAAAACATGTCCAGGGATTAACCCCTTGGGTACGGAGGGTTTTCCCGTTCTTGCACTTTAGTTTTTTCCTCCTTACCTTTTAACCCCTTCCCGCAGAATGTCATATATAAACGCCGGGTTGTGCAGTGCGTTCGCGCATCCCGGCGTTTATAAATGACATTCAGTTAACCCGGCGATGCGCAGCATCGCACGGGTTAACTGGCAGAAGTCCCGCTGTTTCCAGCAGGGGACAACTTCTGCTTCACCCCCAGGACCATCCATTGATGGTCCTGGTCAGCGATCACTGTGATTGGTCCCTGTGGACCAATCACAGTGATCTGGGGTGAAAGTTCAGATCCCCCGCACTGCCCGCCCCTGGAAGTCGGGCAGAACGGGGGACGAAGGCTGCAGGGGCTCGCGGGGACCTGCGGCATTCGGGGGGAACACGTGGGGACCGGCGGACTTACCTGATCCAGCGGCGGGACCGAGGAGCAGCGCGGGACCGGCCACGTGGACGAGCAGCGACAGGTAAGTATGTGGTCCTCAGAGGCAGCAGTGAAGATCTTCACTGCTGCTTCTAGGAGTCTGAAAACTACAACTCCCAGCATGCCTAGACAGCCTTTGGCTGTCTGGGCATGCTGGGAGTTGTAGTTTTGCAACAACTGGAGACACACTGGTTGGGAGACATTGTCTGTTTCTAACTCAGTGTTTCCTAACCTGTGTGCCTCCAGCTGTTGCAAAACTATAACTCCAAGCATGCACTAACAGACCATGCATGCTGGGAGTTGTGGTTTTGCAACAGCTGGTGCACCCCCCCCCCCCCCCTGTGAATGTACAGGGTACATTCACATGGGCGAGGCTTTTACAGTGGGTTTCTCGCATCTTGAGATGCAGCAAATTTTGCGCTGGGAAACTCGCTGTAATCCCCCGCCCATGTGACTGTACCCTAAAAACACTACACTACACTAACACAAAATAAAATAAAATAAAAAGTTAAAAACACTACATATACACATACCCCTACACAGCCCCCCTCCCCCAATAAGAACGTCCGGTACACCACTGTTTCCAAAGCAGAGCCTCCAGCTGTTGAAAAACAACAACTCCCAGTATTGCCGGACAACCGTTGACTGTCCACGCATGCTGGGAGTTTTGCAACAGCTGGAGGCACCCTGTTTGGGAATCACTGGCGTAGAATACCCCTATGTCCACCCCTATGCAAATCCCTAATTTAGGCCTCAAATGCGCACGGCGCTCTCACTTTGGAGCCCTGTCGTATTTCAAGGCAACAGTTTAGGGCGACATATGGGGTATCGCCGTACTCGGGAGAAATTGCGTTACAAGGTTTGGGGGGCTTTTTCTTCTTTAACCCTTCATGAAAAGGAAATGTTGGGGTCTACACCAGAATGTTAGTGTAAAACAAATTACATTTTTTACACTAACATGCTGATGTTGCCCTATACTTTACATTTTCACAAGAGTTAAAGGGAAAAAAGCCCCCCAAAATTTGTAACGCAATTTCTCCCGACTACAGAGATACCCCATATGTGAGCGCAAAGTGCTCTGGGGGCGCACAACAAGACCCAGAAGGGAGAGTGCGCCATGTACATTTGAGGTGATTTGCACAGGGGTGGCTGATTGTTACAGCGGTTTTGACAAACGCAAAAAAAAAAAAAACCACATGTGACCCCATTTCGGAAACGACACCCCTCACGGAATGTAATGAGGGGTGCAGTGAGAATTTACCCCCCACAGGTGTCTGACGGATCTTTGGAACAGTGGTCCGTGAAAATGAAAAAACTTGTACAGCCCACTGTTCCAAAGATCTGTCAGACACCAGTGGGGGGCAAATGCTCACTGTATTCCTTGTTACATTTCTCAAGGGGTCTCGTTTCCAAAATGGTATGCCATGTGGGGTTATTTTGCTGTTCTGGCACCATAGGGGCTTCCTAAATGCGATATGCCCCCCGAGCAAAATTTGCTCTCAAAAAGCCAAATATGACTCCTTCTCTTCTGAGCATTGTAGTTCGCCCATAGCGCACTTCAGGTCCACTTATGGGGTACCTTCATACTCAGAAGAGAAGGGGTTACAAATATTGGGGAGTATTTCCTGCTATTAACCCTTGCAAAAATGTGAAATTTGGGGGAAACACACATTTTAGTGGAATTTTTTTTTTTTTACATATGCAAAAGTCGTGAAACACCTGTGGGGTAATAAGGCTCACTTTATTCCTTGTTACATTCCTCAAGGGGTCTAGTTTCCAAAATGGTATGCCATGTGTTTTTTTTTTTGCTGTTCTGGCACCATAGGGGCTTCCTAAATGCGACATGCCCCCCGAGCAAAATTTGCTCTCAAAAAGCCAAATATGACTCCTTCTCTTCTGAGCATTGTAGTTCGCCCATAGTGCACTTCAGGTCAACTTATGGGGTACCTCCATACTCAGAAGAGAAGGGGTTACAAATATTGGGGGGTATTTCCTGCTATTAACCCTTGGAAAAATGTGAAATTTGGGGGGAAACACACATTTTAGTGAAAAAAAATATTTTTTTTTTACATATGCCAAAGTCGTGAAACACCTGTGGGGTATTAAGGCTCACTTTATTCCTTGTTATGTTCCTCAAGGGGTCTAGTTTCCAAAATGGTATGCCATGTGAGGGTTTTTTGCTGTTCTGGCACCATAGGGGCTTCCTAAATGCAACATGCCCCCCAAAAACCATTTCAGAAAAACGTACTCTCCAAAATCCCCTTGTCGCTCTTTCCCTTCTGAGCCCTCTACTGCGCCCGCCGAACAATTTACATAGACATATGAGGTATGTGCTTACTCGAGAGAAATTGGGCTACAAATATAAGTATACATTTTCTCCTTTTACCCCTTGTAAAAATTCAAAAATTGGGTCTACAAGAACATGCGAGTGTAAAAAATGAAGATTGTGAATTTTCTCCTTCACTTTGCTTCTATTCCTGTGAAACACCTAAAGGGTTAAAATGATGACTGAATGTCATTTTGAATACTTTGGGGGGTGCAGTTTTTATAATGGGGTCTTTTGTGGGGTATTTCTAATATGAAGACCCTTCAAATCCACTTCGAACCTGAACTGGTCCCTGAAAAATAGTGAGTTTGAAAATTTTGTGAAAAATTGGAAAATTGCTGCTGAACTTTGAAGCCCTCTGGTGTCTTCCAAAAGTAAAAACTCGTCACTTTTATGATGCAAACATAAAGTAGACATATTGTATATGTGAATAAAATTTTTTTTTATTTGTAATATACATTTTCCTTACAAGCAGAGAGCTTCAAAGTTAGAAAAATGCAAAATTTTCTAATTTTTCATCAAATTTTAGGATTTTTCACAAGGAAAGGATGCAAGTTACCACAAAAATTTACCACCATGTTAAAGTAGAATATGTCACGAAAAAACAATCTCGGAATCAGAATGATAACTAAAAGCATTCCAGAGTTATTAATGTTTAAAGTGACAGTGGTCAGATGTGCAAAAAACGCTCTGGTCCTTAAGGCCAAAATGGGCTTGGTCCTGAAGGGGTTAAAGATCACAACCCCACAAAATCCATATGATGGCTTATTTTTTGCACGTATACCATTGACTGTGCGGTTTAATTAACTATATATTTTTATAATTCTGACATTTCTGCATGCGGCGATACCATATATGTTTATTTACACAGTTTTTGGATTTTTTTTTTACGGAAAAAGGGGGGTGATTCAAGCTTTTTTCACTTTTTTTTTTCAATGTTATAGCTCCCATAGGGACCTATAACACTGCACACACTGATCTTTTACATTGATCAATGGTTTCTCATAGGAAACCATTGATCAATGATTCTGCCGCTTGACTGCTCATACCTGGAACTCAGGCACTGAGCAGTCATTTGGCGTTCGGACAGTGATCAAGTTGAACGCTGCATCTAAAGGGTTAATAGCGCGCGAAACCACGATCAGTGCTGCTCGCTATTAGCCTCGGCTCCCGGCTGTTGTTAGGGGCCTGGCCCGACCCGCTATGACGCTGGGCCACGGCGTGGCCCCGCATTATAGAAAGGTGGTGGGCGGAGGGCGTATAGGTATGCCCTCCGTCCCCAACAGGTTAAAGGAGATCTTTAGTGCTTATAACTTATACCCCAACCTAAGGATAGGGGATGAGTTATAAATCGCGGGGGGGTCCGGGCACTGGGGCCCCCCGCGATCTCCTGTATGGGGCCGTGGCAATGAACAGGAAAGGGGGCATTCTGTTCCCGCATGACGCGGCAGCCGGCACGCCCTTCCATGACTCCCATAGAAATACATGGAGGGGCGTGCCCGCTGCCGCGTCAAGCGGGGACGGAACACCCCCTTTCCTGTACATAACTGTGGCCCCGTACAGAAGATGGCGGGGGGCCCGATCGCTCGTACCCCCCCGTGATCTATAACTTATACCCTATCCTTAGGATGGGGGATAAGTTATAAGCACTACAGATCTTCTTTAAATGTGAGTGCAGGTGCAGTGACCATGCCGGCGTATAAGATGACTTGGCGTATAAGACGACCCCCAACTTTGCCGTGCTGGGAGTTGTAGTTTCACAACAGCTGGAGGCACCCTGGTTTTTAGTATACAGTATTAGTTTTTACTTGCTCTGGCCGGCCCCCGCCTGCAGCTACACACAGGAGCCCGCCCGGGCAGATAGTCAGAAGTTTTCCTATCCCGGACCTCAATACCAGGCGTATAAGACGACCCCCGGCTTTTCAGAAGAAAATTTGGGGTTAAAAAGTCGTCTTATACGCCGGGATATACGGTATTTATATATTTTTAACCCCTTCAGGACAGGTTTTTTCATTTTTGCACTTAGTTTTTACCTCCTCACCTTATTAAAATCATAACACTTTCAATTTTCTACATACAGAGTCCTATAAGGGCTGTTTTTTTGTGCCACCTATTGTACTTTGTAATGACATCAATCATTTCACCACAAAATCTACGGAAAAACTAGGGGGGAAAAAAAAACTCCATTCTGATTTTTTTTTTTTTAGGGGGTTCAGATTCTACACAGTGCACTTTTCGGTAAAAATGACACCTTATATATATTCTGTAGATCCATACGATTAAATTGATACACAGCTTATTAAGGTTTGATTTTGTTTTACTTCTGTTAAAAAAAAATTATTACTTTTACACCAAAATTAGTACGTTTAAAATTGTCCTCTTCTGACCTCTATAACTTTTTTTTTATTTTTCCGTATACAGCAAACAATTAGCCCTCATACAGTTTAAAACATACTTATATTGTTCAAAAAGTTAGATTTTTTTTTGAAGCAGTACAAAAAGAGTAAAGCGTTTACCCAAGCATTGACCCGCAGTATAAAAAGAACATGTCAGTGAATAAAAACGAAAACCCTCAAAAGTTGCCAAATTGTGGTTTTCTTTTCAATTTCCAGCCGTAAATAATATATATATATTTTTTTATAGTACCGTACATTTTATGTTACCGTACATTACAAAGTACAGTTGGTCGCAAAATAAACAACAACTCATATTGGTCTTTGGGTGGAAAATTAAAAGATTTATGGCTCTTAGAAGGGGAGGAGGAAAAAATGAAAATGTAAAAATGAAAATGTCCTTTGTCCTCAAGACCAAAAAGGGCTGTAACCCTGAAGGGGTTAAAACTGTAATCTTCAAATCCTTTGTAAACCCCCAGTATAACTGTACATAGTGTAAGTAAAGTACAGTACAGCCATTACAATGGATACACATACACGTGATGTCATCTGCTGTGACATCACACATCAAAGAGACTTTCTCCAGGGTAGAATCCAATCCCTAACACTTATTTCCTCGGTTCGGCGGGTGAACACGTTCTCCTACTAGACCTGCGCTTATTTTGCAAATTGAAGAGAATTTTGTCTATTTAGGCAAAAGGATCCTGTAGGGACGGTGACCATGAAGCTAAGAGGTAGGAATAATGAAAACTTCCAAAATTTCAGTTTATAAATGGATTTAACATGAATGTATTAGTGTAAAGTTAATATAGTAGAGTGCAGTAAAGTTACTGATGTTCTCTTGTACAGTCTATCCTGGGTGGCTTTAAAGGGGGGCTTCCCCAGCGTTCGGCACATTTTGTTCCAAACGCTTGGAGCGGGCGGCGGGGGTTGTGACATTAGGGCCACACCCCCTCAATGTAAGTCTATGGGAAGGTTGTGGTGTTACCTCACGAGGGGCGTGGCCATGAAGTTGCGACCCTGTCGAATGCTGAATGAACGCTGGGTGCTGCACAGAGATCGCTGAGGTACCAGCTGCGGGACCCCTGCAATCAGACATCTTATCCCCTATCCTTTGGGTAGGGGATAAGATGTCTAGAGGCAGAGTACTCCTTTAAGTCTCTTACAGCAATTGAGCAAATGTTTATTCCTGTGAGATAAATGATTTCAGTTTGTGAATCAATGCTTTAAGTATTTTGCCTTCTAAAAGAAAACATGGGAAGCTACTCTGATATTAGTGAAATAATATAATAATAGTAGTAATATAATTATAATAACAATGTTTTAGTCACACATAAGTTTAAAAAAAGCTTCATACAGTGACAATACAGTGATCCATGACATCTAATCTTCTAGCATATAGCCTATAAAATATTGATAGTTTGCTGTATAAATTATAGTTTTAACAAAAAAAGTATATATATGTATATATATATATATATATATACATATATATGAACATATGTATTTACATATATATATACATAAATAAATGAATGAATATAGGTCTAATATATTGTATGCTTTTGCTATTTTGCAGATATCCCAGTTCTCTCGGTGCCTGTCGTGTGTCTCATACATTACGTGACGAGTTTCCTTTGGCGGTATACTAACCTATATCATTATAAGGTCACTCCACCATATTATGAGATCCATAAAATACCTGGGAAGAAGATTAAGCACCGTGGTCAGCGAGCAGATGTGGCTATTGACATGGCTTTAGGTGACAATTCAGACCCACATGAATCCAGGCACAGCGATCATGTGACAGTCACCATGGCGGATAACCAGATGGATTTACCAACAACCTCTGAAGATGCCTCGGAGCCCAAAGTGTCTTGGCTGCAGCGGACTTGGCAATATGCTAAAAGCAAACTGAAGTGGCCCAATTATGTATCCAATGTTTGGGTTGGAGCATGGGCCATGGCCAAGCGGACAGTAACCGGCATGATGACCACATTCAAGATGCCATTTTACTTCCTACATACACAGCTAAGAAGTATTACAGCAAAGGCCATTGACGATCAATGTGAACCAATTTAACAAGACGGCTGATTGGGTCACACAAGATCTACATATGGTTGGGGGTGGGGGTGGGGAGGAGCCCGAAATGCAGCCACCTCCACGTGGTGGGCTCTGGGTCACTTGATACATTAACAAGTGAGCGAGGAGCTGCATAATTCAAGGCACATTTCCCATATAGGACATACAGCTTGTAATGGAGACAGAAGATATTGACCACCTAGAGATACATTTTGCACATAAGTGGGAAAACAAGCCCCCCTATTGGATGATTAAGGAATCAGAGATATGTAGAAGGGGAGAGGTGGATTCCCAGGAATGGAGGATGACAATATATCTCTAGCAGAATATCTCTGGATAAGTGGATATGGTGGAAACAGTATCATTATTACAATTATTTTTAACCCCTTAAGGACCTGCAATGTAAATGTACATTTGCATTGCCATCTTCTGGGATCACCACGTCTCTGGATGCGGTGATTGGACTGGGATGGCTGTTGTTATCTAAAAGCAGCCACCTCGGCATATCGCCCAGGGGGGGGGTCCCGGGAATCCCCCCTTGGCGGCAATCGCTGTGATTCGTCAGTCAATACTGACCGGTGAATCACGGCTTTTCCAGGCCAAATGGGTCACTGGTGACCAAGGAAATATGGGTGATTGGTGCTGTCCGAGACAGCACCAATCACCATTGCCCAGCAGGAGTGAGGTGGCACTGGTGCCACCTCACGATCATGGTGATTGGTCGGCTGAGACCAGCTGAAGAATCACGGCATCTTCTGGGCTGTCCTGACGGCACCCGTTCCACCCCTAGTCTGGAGGGCGAGAGCGGGTACCGACCATGTAGTGTGCAGCGGCGGGGATAGCATACTGGCGGTGGCAGGAAATGACTGGCAGCAGCAGCAGGAGGTGAGGCCTGTGTGCCTCCTACTGTTTCATAACTACAACTCCCAGCATGCACAGCCAAAGGGCATGCTGGGAGTTGTAGTTATGTAACAGCTGGAGATACCCTGGTTGGGAAACACTGTGCTGTACAGATGAAGTGGGGCCAGTATGAGAATAGCTCTTAGTGTAAGATTATATGGGAATGGTCCTAACCTTTGAAGTGGGAACTTGCACTTAATGCAGATTCCATTTCCTTGGAGCCAAAAGCAACACGAGTTGTGTGTCTCATCTTGCTCCTCCGCTGCTGCTGAAGCCTTCCTCATCTATGCCGTCTGCAGAGTTTTTGTGATCTGGAGTATTGTTATTGGAAGTCTCCTTGGAAGCTCTGGAAGACGGATATCATGGTAGAGACGTCTGTGCTGAGAAACGAAGTTCCCGAAAAAACTTTTTGAAGGAGATTTATCTTTTTTTTTTTTTTTACTTACTTTTTCTTACATGCGACCTATCAAAAAGTCATACGACCTTGATAAATAAATTGCACGTAAGCAAAACCAGGGAAACCCACTTGCAAAAGCATTTTTTTAAATCAGAAAAGTAGATAAAGTTCCTTATCTACCCTTTATTACCAGTAGTGTTTCTAGAGAGTGACGGGGAAGGGGGGGGGGGGAGGGGGGTTGGGGCGTACTGCATTGGATGAAGCTGTATTACTTTTTTTTTTTTTTTTTAAAGGAAAATTTTAGTGCCACATATGGGTTATTTACGTAGTCTGTAAAAATCTTACACAACTATTTTGTGCCTTATTCTATTTTAACACAACATTTTCAAATTTAGTGGGTACGCCAGCATGTACGTGTCCTACAATTAACAAGGTGTGCAGTGTGTATTTTTAACCTTAAAATTAATAGAGTTGTTATATAATTAAAGTTTTCTATAATTAACATTAACCTTTGTGCTCTCCCGGTACAGGACTGGTCCTGTACCATCCTTAAGTCCCCTCAGGAAGAGTCCCTTAGGTCCATAGGGCTCTCCTGCAGCGCTCCCCCCTTGTTGTCTCATAAATGCAGTGTATATTCATTATGTGTTTTTATAGTTCATATGTATAAAGTTGTACAGTTTGTATAAAATGCATAGGACCTTCCTTGGTCATGTGATCTACTGTCATGTGATATACCCAGAGTTCCATGGGCACAGGAGCTCCAAGCATTAGCAACCAATGGGCTTTTGTCCAGCCCCCTAGTATATAAGTGGCTGTAGTCTCTATACTCTCTCTTATCTCTTGGACTCAAAAGGAAGCACAAAGTCCTGTATACTACAAATTCATCTCATCAAGGCCAAAGCCTAAAGAAATGCAGCCACTTTTAAAACGTAAGTTACAATTCTCTCTACAAATCCAGTGACTACTCCTCAGCTAAGGAATATATCAGTAGCACAATGGTCTGCCTAAATATCTCAATAATAACAAGTCCAAGCAAACATGTGAGGTGTCCTGTGTCACGGTTGCCTCTGAAGGAACTGCATAATTGTAAAGACTGTTCCCTAAACATTTCAAGTAAAAGTTCCAGTTTATTCAGAATCCTTGCTGTGGACATTCCTTTATTACAAACCATTTTTGGGTTGGTTGACGGCGGTTACTATACCGGAATAACCACATACTCGCGTCACGAACACTAAGGGGTTAACAACATCTTGCCCCCAGGATTTATACCACCTGCTACATACTGCAACACCCCAGTCACCACATTTCTTTTGGCGTCCTACGAACAGGATACGGGTGTGTGCCTTTAATAATTCAGCCACCCAGGCCACCCACAATGAAAAACGGGTGTATGCCGTGATTGCAAGTGCCACTAGTCATCCCCCTGTGCAGGAATATGTATAGAAAACTGTCCAGGATTGTCGCAATCCGCGACCGAAATTACGCCCAAAAGTGTACAGGACATTGTTGCTGAAATTGTGCTTTGCCGGGGTGCTAGAAAAAGTAAGGGGGAGGTGAAGAATATTGTATTGTGGCCATGGGTAAGATTAGGAACGAAGCCATGTTACGTGCTTCAGTACAAAAGTACCTGAAGTCTCCTCAGCGGCCAATTTGAGTATGTTCCTGTTTTCATAATATGTGCCCTACTATTTGGTCCCATTACCCTGATGGGTTTGTTCTTACCTTCTTTGTTTCTTGCTCCTTTGAATTGTTTTATTGTATTGTAAAACTTAATGAAATGATCTAATTAAAAAAAAAAATACCTGAAGGGGTTAAGGAAGAACCCAAGAAGCGCGCCAAGATGTCCCATGCTGGATATCATGTAGCAGCGTCTATGCCGAAGTGGAACTGTTGTCTGACTTCCTGTGGGACAGGAAGTCAGAGCTGCACCAATGACGTCCTTCCGGCCGGCCGGCATTTTGTTGAAGCCTCTTATAAAAGGCACCATGCGGCCATCCCTCTTCAGTCCGGAAATGGCAGAGAGGTGTACAGACATGGCGCAGCCCACCAGAGCACGTGAAGAGAGCAACAAGATGGCTGCGGAGCAGCGGAAAGTTACAGTGGCTGCAGCGCAGCTGTTCCATGACCTAGCTGACCATTTGCAGCAATTGCCCCTTGGGGCCGAGGAGGCCTGCAAGCTGCCCCCGCTTCCAGAGGACGATGAATGGCAAGCTACCCCAAAAAGGGGATCACCACAGTCTTCAGCAGCAGCATCGCCGGTGAGATTGTTCCCTCGCCACAGATCCTGGGCGGAGATTGCAACCGAGGAGTCAGATGTAAGTACGCCGGCCGAGGCCGCATTTTCTACGCCTTCAGCCCCGACAGGGAACCCCCAGGGCAGAAGTCTGTTCCAGTTAGAGCACACTCACAGTCACCCCTTCTCCTTCAATGGGTGTTCGGCGACGAGCCAGAGTTTGTCCCGTACTTGTGGGACCATGTCCTTCCCCTGCCAGGGAAGTCCCATCCACCAGTTCCCACAGTACAGGCTGAGAGAGCCCGCAGAGAGGCTGAAATAGCCAGCATCATTGAGAAATTAAAAGTCCAGCACAGAGAGAGGTATGGGCCTAAGCAGTTGCCCTATGAAGTACAAGTAGAGCAGCAGCAGGATACTAAAAGGCTGGAAGCCCTCTATATAAGCAAGTTGGACTATCCACAAGTGGGTGAGCCACCCTTGGAGCGCCGACTCGCCACAGTTATAAAATTTGATAAAGTACGTGGCTTTGGCACCCTCCAAGACTGCCAGCATGGAGGAACCATGCTAGTAAATAGGAAAGTCGTTCAGCGGGACTGCCTGCCTCCAGCACTCCACTCCTTAGAAGCAGGGGAGATAGTGGAATATACCCCGGTAAAAAGTCTGCGGGGAGAATGGGCGGCAGCCATAACCAGGCCCAAGAATCCCACTCAAATACCCTTTACGTATTTTCCGTCGGACGACTGGGACATAGATCCCCATTGAATTCGGCCGATAAGGTGGAAGAAGAAATGTATTTGTCCGAGGCGCCCATCATGGCTCCTAAATTTATGAGGAGAGAGAGAAAAGGAAAAAAGGGGGGAGGCTCAAGCTAAATGTAAAGCATAACACAAAAGGGTGCTATCTGGCTCATAAAACAATAAGCACAATAATAACCAGACTAAATAGCCATAAAGGATGCATACCCAATATCATATAATGCAAGAAAATGTAAACTTTATTATAACACATATGACACAAAGTAAGGAAAAACACTCTAAAAACACTTAAAAAGGCTCAGAAGAGCCGCACTACAACAGTGGGACCAATTGTGGTCACCACAGGACATGGGAAGAAAAATGAAAGGGACCCCTCCTGTCACTCACCAAATAAGTAACAATAAAACACAAATGACAAAAAAGGGCAATGACAAATGGGCTTCTTTATTGGACATGGGCTTACTGGGACACTTTCCCTCCTTCCTCCGTCTGTGGATCGTCCACTGTGTTTGTATATTAGTGTACTGAGTATTACATTCTTGCACCTGCTTCCCTGAGTAACATTCATCGCATTGTACCATTTACCATTTGGGGACTGGCATGCACAGTTTGTTGACTGTCCACTACTTTTTTGTCATTTGTGTTTTATTGTTACTTATTTGGTGAGTGACAGGAGGGATCCCTTTCATGTTTCTTCCCATGTCCTGTGGTGACCATAATTCGTCCCACTGTTGTAGTGTGGCTCTTCTGAGCCTTTTTAAGTGTTTTTAGAGTGTTTTCCTTGCTTTGTGTCATATGTGTTATAATAAAGTTTACATTTTCTTGCATTATATGATATTGGGTATGCGTCCTTTATGGCTATTTAGTCTGGTTTTTATTGTGTAAATTTATGAGGAGGTCCAGTCCTGAATCTTCACTTACAGAAAATGTGCCCAGGCGTACTCCCCCAGAGGAGGTGAGGCCTAACCAACGGGCACCAACTTATGTGCCTAGGCCTACTCCACGCCGGAGGTGAGGCCTAATCAGCACGCACCGACCGATGTGCCGTGGCCTACTCCACCTAAGGAAGTGTGGCCGAACCAGCTGGCACCTACAGCTGTACCAGCGGCATCAGTCTCTGAAGTCAATGTGGTGGTCAATGTTAATCCGACCATAACACAGTCCTGGCTGACCAATGTAGCCTGGAGGGAAACCCAACCTCGTGCTCCCAGATATATATCACAAAGCAGGAAGCACACCGACAGGCGAGGTTGGGAAGCAAGAAGAACCAATTTCAAATTTTTTGCATTCTACTAAATGTGTGGTACACTAATACCTTCTTAATTGTTTCAGGTTATCATTATCCGCAACAGTTCAAGTCAAGTGCCTGGCAGGACTGTGCAAAGAAGTTTCACCATTTGTAAAGTAACCATTTTCGTAAGTTTGTGCCCGGCTCTGGCCGAGAGACTCCTTGCCCTAGGAGATCCTATTAAGTCTTGTGCCCAGCTATAGCCATGATCCTAACCAAAGACTCCATAATGTAGGTGGATTGCTGAGCCTTACATGCACGTTATTGTATATGTGATAAAAGTAATATATATTTTGTGCACTATTTGGCACTCAAAAATATCAGGTAAATTTAACCTGACCATCTTAATTATTTGCTGCTGGTATTTAACCTTTGTGCCTACAAGCAACAAAAGTTATGTTCACCTAAAATGTAATAAAATGTAAATGGTATCACGATTCGGCTGGCTGGAGGTGGATCCTCTGTGCCAGAGAGGGATTGGCGTGGACCGTGCTGGTGGACCGGTTCTAAGTTGCTACTGGTATTCACCAGAGCCCGCCGCAAAGCGGGATGGTCTTGCAGCGGCGGTAGCAACCAGGTCGTATCCACCAGCAACGGCTCAACCTCTCTGACTGCTGAAGATAGGCGCGGTACAAGGGAGTAGACAAGAGCAAGGTCGGACGTAGCAGAAGGTCAGGGCAGGCAGCAAGGATCGTAGTCAGGGGCAACGGCAGGAGGTCTGGAACACAGGCTAGGAACACACAAGGAAACGCTTTCACTGGCACAATGGCAACAAGATCCGGCGAGGGAGTGCAGGGGAAGTGAAGTATAAATAGGGAGTGCACAGGTGAACAAACTAATTAAGCCAGCTGCGCCAATCAGTGGCGCAGTGGCCCTTTAAATTGCAGAGACCCGGCGCGCGCGCGCCCTAAGGAGCGGGGCCGCGCGCGCCGGGACAAGACCGACGGAGAGCGAGTCAGGTACGGGAGCCGGGATGCGAACGCGAATCGCATCCCGGCTGAGAGAGGTATTGCAGCGCACCCGGTCAGCAGGTCTGACCGGGGTGCTGCAAATGCGAGGATGATGCGAGCGCTCCGGGGAGGAGCGGGGACCCGGAGCGCTCGGCGTAACAGTACCCCCCCCCTTGGGTCTCCCCCTCTTCTTGGAGCCTGAGAACCTGAGGACAAGACTTTTGTCTAGGATGTTGTCCTCAGGTTCCCAGGATCTCTCTTCTGGACCACAGCCTTCCCAATCCACCAAGAAATTTTTTTTCCCTCTGACCGTCTTGGAGGCCAGAATCTCCTTCACGGAGAAGACGTCAGAAGAACCGGAAACAGGAGTGGGAGAAACAAGTTTGGGAGAGAAGCGGTTAATGATGAGTGGTTTAAGGAGAGAGACATGGAAGGCATTGGGAATACGAAGAGAAGGAGGAAGAAGGAGTTTGTAAGAGACAGGGTTAATCTGGCACAAGACTTTGAAAGGACCAAGATAGCGTGGTCCCAGTTTGTAACTGGGGACACGAAAGCGGACATATTTAGCGGAGAGCCATACCTTGTCTCCGGGAGCAAAAATGGGGGGAGTTCTTCTTTTCTTATCGGCAAACCTTTTCATGCGGGATGAAGCCTGTAAAAGAGAATTTTGGGTCTCTTTCCATATGGTGGAAAGATCACGAGTCACTTCATCCACAGCGGGCAAACCAGAGGGCAAGGGAGTAGGGAGGGGGGGAAGAGGGTGACGGCCGTACACCACGAAAAATGGGGACTTAGCAGAAGATTCGGAGACTCTGAAGTTGTATGAGAATTCGGCCCATGGTAGAAGATCTGCCCAGTCATCCTGGCGGGAGGAAACAAAATGCCGTAAATAGTCACCCAGGACCTGGTTAATTCTTTCTACTTGCCCATTGGATTGGGGATGATAAGAAGAAGAGAAGTTTAATTTAATCTTGAGCTGTTTACAGAGGGCCCTCCAGAATTTAGACACGAATTGGACGCCTCTATCCGAGACGATCTGCGTGGACAAACCGTGAAGACGAAAAATGTGTACAAAAAATTGTTTTGCCAACTGAGGCGCTGAAGGAAGACCAGGAAGAGGAATAAAATGTGCCATCTTGGAAAATCGATCAACGACCACCCAAACAACAGTGTTGCCACTGGATGGGGGTAAGTCTGTAATAAAGTCCATACCAATCAGTGACCAAGGCTGTTCGGGGACAGGCAGAGGATGAAGGAGACCAGCAGGCTTCTGGCGAGGAGTCTTATCCCGGGCACAGACAGTACAGGCCCGCACAAAATCAACAACATCCGTCTCCAGAGTCGGCAACCAATAGAAACGAGAGATGAGTTGCAAGGATTTTTTGATGCCCGCATGGCCTGCGAGGTGGGAGGAGTGTCCCCATTTGAGAATCCCGAGACGCTGGCGTGGAGAAACGAAGGTCTTCCCTGGAGGAGTTTGCCTGATGGAGGCTGGAGAAGTGGAGATCAGACAGTCAGGAGGAATGATGTGTTGCGGAGAGAGCTCTACTTCCGAGGCATCCGAGGAACGAGAGAGGGCATCGGCCCTAATGTTCTTGTCGGCAGGGCGAAAATGAATTTCAAAGTTAAAACGGGCAAAGAACAACGACCACCTGGCCTGGCGAGGGTTCAGCCGTTGGGCAGACTGGAGATAGGAGAGATTCTTGTGATCAGTGTATATGATAACTGGAAATTTTGATTCCTCCAGCAGATGCCTCCATTCCTCAAGCGCCAATTTCATGGCCAGTAGTTCTCGATCCCCGATGGAGTAGTTTCTCTCCGCCGGAGAGAAGGTCCTAGAAAAAAAACCACAAGTAACAGCATGCCCGGAAGAATTTTTTTGTAAAAGGACAGCTCCAGCTCCCACTGAGGAGGCATCTACCTCCAATAGGAAGGGTTTAGATGGGTCAGGTCTGGAGAGCACGGGAGCAGAAGAAAAGGCAGACTTGAGATGTTTAAATGCGTCTTCCGGTTGGGGAGACCAGGACTTGGGATTGGCATTTTTCTTGGTTAAAGCCACGATAGGAGCCACAATAGTGGAAAAGTGTGGAATAAATTGTCTGTAATAATTGGCGAACCCCAAAAAACGTTGGATAGCACGGAGTCCGGAGGGGCGTGGCCAATCTAAGACGGCAGAGAGTTTATCTGGGTCCATTTGTAGTCCCTGGCCAGAGACCAAGTATCCTAGGAAAGGAAGAGATTGACATTCAAACAGACATTTCTCCATTTTGGCATAAAGTTGATTGTCTCGAAGTCTCTGAAGAACCATGCGGACATGCTGGCGGTGTTCTTCTAAGTTGGCAGAAAAAATCAGAATATCGTCCAGATAAACCACAACACAGGAATATAAGAGATCACGAAAAATTTCATTAACAAAGTCTTGGAAGACGGCAGGGGCGTTGCACAGGCCAAAGGGCATGACCAGATACTCAAAGTGTCCATCTCTGGTGTTAAATGCAGTCTTCCATTCGTCCCCCTCCCTGATGCGGATGAGATTATAAGCACCTCTTAAGTCCAGTTTGGTAAAGATGTGGGCACCTTGTAGGCGATCAAAGAGTTCCGAGATAAGAGGTAGGGGGTAGCGGTTCTTTACCGTGATTTTATTAAGTCCGCGGTAATCAATGCAAGGACGTAGGGAGCCATCTTTTTTGGACACAAAAAAAAATCCAGCTCCGGCAGGAGAGGAGGATTTGCGGATAAACCCCTTTTTTAAATTTTCCTCTGACTCTGACATGGCAAGAGTCTCTGGAGCAGACAGAGGATAAATTCTGCCCCGGGGTGGAGTAGTACCCGGGAGGAGGTCAATAGGACAGTCATAAGGCCTGTGAGGAGGTAAAGTCTCAGCTTGCTTTTTGCAAAACACGTCAGCATAGTCCATATAAGCCTTAGGAAGACCGGTTACAGGGGGAACCACAGGGTCACGGCAGGGAGTACTGGGAACCGGTTTAAGACAGTCCTTGAAACAAGAAGTACCCCAGCTCTTGATTTCTCCTGTGGACCAATCAAGGGTTGGGGAATGGCGTTGAAGCCACGGTAATCCAAGAAGAATTTCGGAAGTGCAGTTGGAGAGGACCAAAAATTCAATTTTTTCGTGATGAGGTCCGATGCACATTAGGAGAGGTTCCGTGCGGTAACGCACGGTACAGTCCAATCTTTCATTGTTAACAGAATTGATGTAGAGGGGTCTGGCGAGACTGGTCACCGGGATGTTGAACCTGTTGATGAGAGAGGCCAAAATAAAATTTCCTGCAGATCCGGAATCCAAGAAGGCCATAGTAGAGAAGGAGAAGGTAGAGGAAGATATCCGCACAGGCACAGTAAGGCGTGGAGAAGCAGAGTTGACATCAAGAACTGTCTCACCTTTGTGCGGAGTCAGCGTACGTCTTTCCAGGCGGGGAGGACGGATAGGACAATCCTTCAAGAAGTGTTCGGTACCGGCACAGTACAGGCACAGATTCTCCATGCGGCATCGTGTCCTTTCTTGAGGTGTCAAGCGAGACCGGTCAACTTGCATAGCCTCCACGGCGGGAGGCACAGGAACGGATTGCAGAGGACCAGAGGAGAGAGGAGCCGGGGAGAAAAAACGCCTCGTGCGAACAAAGTCCATATCCTGGCGGAGCTCCTGACGCCTTTCGGAAAAACGCATGTCAATGCGGGTGGCCAGATGAATAAGTTCATGCAGGTTAGCAGGAATTTCTCGTGCGGCCAGCACATCTTTAATGTTGCTGGATAGGCCTTTTTTAAAGGTCGCGCAGAGGGCCTCATTATTCCAGGATAATTCGGAGGCAAGAGTACGGAATTGGATGGCGTACTCGCCAACAGAAGAATTACCCTGGACCAGGTTCAGCAGGGCAGTCTCAGCAGAAGAGACTCGGGCAGGTTCCTCAAAGACACTTCGAATCTCCGTGAAGAAGGAGTGTACAGAGGCAGTGACGGGGTCATTGCGGTCCCAGAGCGGTGTGGCCCATGACAGAGCTTTCCCAGACAGAAGGCTGACTACGAAAGCCACCTTAGACCTTTCAGTAGGAAACTGGTCCGACATCATCTCCAAGTGCAGGGAACATTGCGAAAGAAAGCCACGGCAAAACTTAGAGTCCCCATCAAATTTATCCGGCAAGGATAATCGTAGGCCGGAAGCGGCCACTCGCTGCGGAGGAGGTGCAGGAGCTGGCGGAGGAGATGATTGCTGAAGCTGTGGTAGTAGCTGCTGTAGCATCATGGTCAGTTGAGACAGCTGGTGGCCTTGTTGCGCTATCTGTTGCGACTGCTGGGCGACCATCGTGGTGAGGTCGACCATGGCCGGATCTACTGTCTCGATTCGGCTGGCTGGAGGTGGATCCTCTGTGCCAGAGAGGGATTGGCGTGGACCGTGCTGGTGGACCGGTTCTAAGTTGCTACTGGTATTCACCAGAGCCCGCCGCAAAGCGGGATGGTCTTGCAGCGGCGGTAGCAACCAGGTCGTATCCACCAGCAACGGCTCAACCTCTCTGACTGCTGAAGATAGGCGCGGTACAAGGGAGTAGACAAGAGCAGTGGCCCTTTAAATTGCAGAGACCCGGCGCGCGCGCGCCCTAAGGAGCGGGGCCGCGCGCGCCGGGACAAGACCGATGGAGAGCGAGTCAGGTACGGGAGCCGGGATGCGCATCGCGAGCGGGCGCCTCCCGCAACGCGAATCGCATCCCGGCTGAGAGAGGTATTGCAGCGCACCCGGTCAGCAGGTCTGACCGGGGCGCTGCAAATGCGAGGATGATGCGAGCGCTCTGGGGAGGAGCGGGGACCCGGAGCGCTCGGCGTAACAAATGGTTTACTGTACATGACTACAAAATTATAGAGCGGTGTTATAGTGATTCTACTCAGGTGCTGTCCCAGCTCCACTGGGAGAAACAAGAAAACCACCTTTCCACTAACGCCTAATAAATCAGATACCAAGACTGACTTCATTAAAAGTACATATAAATTCAGTACACATAAAATTCAGTACACACAGAACTCCATTAGTGTACATCTACAAGTTTAGTACACAGAAATCACACAAAACCACGTATCTCACACATCCAATTAAAGGTTTATTAGGGACTGTGACCTGTCTTATGCCAGTCCATACCACTGTTATGCACTAAATGTCATGCAACTAATGCTATTTCTTCTTGTCTCTGCGTATCCAGGGTACTTTACTGGCCAGAATGTATTCCTGTGGAGAATGCACGTGCACACAAAAAAGTAAGGTAACAGAATGTGTAAATGTTATCTAGAATAAAGTGTTCTTGGGGTAAGTGTGTAGTACCGATAGACCCTAGCAGCCAAAGCATTGGGCAGAAAGCCTCAGGCAACCCAATCCTCAACCAGTGTATAACAGCAGAAATAACCAGTGTTATAATATTAACCCCTTCCCGCAAATTGACGTGTATACACGTCCATTTTTTCTGTGACTTAACGCAAATGGACGTGTATACACGTCCAATACATTTTCTATCACCATGTCCGTTGGCATGGTGATAGAAACGTCATCTCAGCTGTCCTGGACAGCTGACCGATGACACTATGCAGCAGGGGACCAATCAGACTGGTCCCCGGCTGCAGATCGTTGTCATTAGTCAGTCAGTTAGTGACTGACTAATGACAAGGACTTGTGGGGTTCCGGGCTGATCGGGTCTCTGGTGACCCGATCGCCCAGAAAATAACGATGATCGGAGCAGTCAGAGACCGCTCCGATCATCCTGAAGGGATAGGACCTAGGTGGCAGCTGCCACCTCGCTCCTAAACCTCTGCCATTGGTCGTTAGGACTAGCGACCAATGGCAGGAGGGGGGCGGGAGGTTAAAGGTGAAATCCCCGCTCTGCCCCGCCCCTAAATGTCGTTTGCAACATTTGGAGGGCTACAGCTTGGACACCACTGCACAGTGGTCACCAAACTGTGACCCTCCAGATGTTGCAAAACTAACTCCCAACATGTCTTTCGGCGGTCTGGGCATGCTGGTAGTTGTAGTTTTGCAACAGCTGGAGGAACCCTTTTTTGGGAAACACTGAGTTAAGTAACAAACTAGGTGTTTTGAAACCAGTGTGCCTTCAGCTGTTGGAAATAACCCATATGTGGACATAAAATGCTCTGTGGGCGCACAACAAGGCTCAGGAGTGAGAGTGCCATGTACATTTGAGGTGATGTAATGTAATAAGGGGTGCAGTGAGCATTTACACCCCACAGGTGTCTGACAGATTTTTTGAACAGTTGGCCGCAAAAATGAAAAATCTAATTTTTCATTTGCACAGCCCACTGTTCCAAAGACCTGTCAAAGGCCAGTGGGGTGTAAATGCTCACTGCACCCCTTATTACATTCCTTGAAGGGTGTAGTTTCCAAAATAGGGTCACATGTGGGGGGGGGGGGGTCCACTGTTCTGGCACCAAGGGGGGCTTTGTAAAGCACATGACCCCCGACCTTCATTCCAAACAAATTCACTCTCCAAAATACCATAGACGCTCCTTCCCTTCTGAGCCCTCTACTGCGCCCACCGAACACTTGACATACACACATGAGGCATTTCCTTATTTGAGAGAAATTAGGTTACACATTTTGGGGGGATTTCTCTACTTTTACCCCTTATAAAGATAAAAAAAAACTGGGTCTACAAGAACATACGAGTGTAAAAAATGCAGATTTTGAATTTTCTCCTTCACTTTGCTGCTATTCCTGTGAAATACCTAAAGGGTTAACTTCCTT
The DNA here is from genome assembly GCF_029499605.1 of Hyla sarda. Lineage (NCBI taxonomy): Eukaryota > Metazoa > Chordata > Amphibia > Anura > Hylidae > Hyla > Hyla sarda. The sequence continues at coordinate 146,475 of NW_026610449.1, read as the reverse complement.
ACTGATTGTCATTTTGAATACGCTGAGGGGTGCAGTTTTTATAATGGGGTAATTTATGGGGTATTTCTAATAAGCCCTTCAAATCCACTTCAAAACTGAACTGGTCCCTGAAAAATTCAGATTTAGAAAATTTTGTGAAAAATTTGAAAATTGCTGCCCTCTGATGTCTTCCAAAAGTAAAAACATGTCAACTTTATGATGCAAGCATAAAGTAGACATATTGTATATGTGAATCTATATATAATTTATTTGGAATGCCTATTTTCCTTACAAGCAGAGAGCTTCAAAGTTTGAAAATTGCAACATTTTCAAATTTTTCATGAAATTTTGGAATTTTTCACCAAGAAAGGATGCAAGTATGGACAAAATTTTACCGCTATGTTAAAGTAGAATATATCACGAAAAAACATCCCAGAGTTATTAATGCTTAAAGTGACAGTTGTCAGATGTGCAAAAAACGCTCTGGTCCTTAAGGTGAAAATGGGCTTGGTCCTTAAGGGGTTAAATGTCTATAAAAAATCAAAATAAAAAACACAACAACAACATTGAGATAATGTCAAGTATGAATAAGCATTGCAGACATCATGCATACCATACAGTGTATAGCAGTGAAATGTCAGTAAGATTGTCAGTCAGTGAAATGTAATAGTACTAATAATATGTGCATAGTCATTAGAGATGCATAATAATATGTAGGTATATCTCTACAAAAATAAAAATAAAAAAAAATTAAAATAAAGGTATTGTTGGAAAATGTAAAAGTAATGTTACCATATTCATGGTTGTGTTCTTAACCTCTTCAGGACATAGGGCGTATGGATACGACTTGCATTCCAAGTCCATAAGGACCGAGGGCGTATCCATAGGCCCGTGGGAATTCCGGTCCCCACCGCTAGCCGGTTGGGGACCGGAGCCGGATGCCTGCTGAAATCGTTCAGCAGGCATCCCGGCATATCGCCCAGGGGGGTCATTATGCCCCCCATGTCGGCGACAATTCAGTCCAGCGATCTGCGGCGTTTCCGGGTCAATCGGGTCTCCAGTGACCCGATGACCCGGAATTACTGGCTGATCGGGGCCAGAGCCTGCAGGGGTGAGGTGGCACTGGTGCCACCTCACCATCGCCCTGATTCGTCGGCCGGATTACCGGCCGACCAATCAGGGCGCCTGCTGCGGGTGTCACTCCCGCAACCCGCTCCGCCCCTCTTCCGGAGGACGTGAGCGAGTGCGGGACGTGCACCCCGGGTGCTGGGGACCCCGATCCCCGGTGTCAATGTTGGGATCGGGGCCCCAGGAGCAGCGGCGGCGACGACGAGGGACTGACCTGTGCGGCGTGGATCGTTGGAGGTGAGTGACAGCCTCCTGCTGTTGCTTAGCAACAGCTCCCAGCATGCAAAAAGGGCATGCTGGGAGCTGTAGTTATGCAACAGCAGGAGGCAGACCACCACAATTCCCAGCATTCCCTTATGGGCATGCTGGGACTTATGGTTTTGCAACAACTGGAGGCACATTTTTTCTATGGAAAAGTGTACCTTCAGCTGTTGTATAACTACAACTCCCAGCTTGCACACACAGCTAAAGTGCATGCTGGGAGTTGTAGTGATGCATCTGCTGGTTGCATAGAAACTACTGTGAATCCCCGCCCGTGCGACTGTACCCTAAAAACACTACACTACACTACACTAACACAAAATAAAATAAAAAGTAAAAAACACTACATATGCACATACCCCTACACAGCCCCCCTCCCCTCCCCAATAAAAATGAAAGCGTCTGGTACGCCACTGTTTACAAAACGGAGCCTCCAGCTGTTGCAAAACAACAACTCCCAGTATTGTCGGACAGCCGTTGACTGTCCAGGCATGCTGGGAGTTTTACAACAGCTGGAGGCACCCTGTTTGGGAATCACTGGCGTAGAATTCCCCTATGTCCACCCCTATGCAAGTCCCTAATTTAGGCCTCAAATGCGCATGGCGCTCTCACTTTGGAGCCCTGTCGTATTTCGAGGCAACAGTTAAGGGTCACATATGGGGTATCGCCGTACTCGGGAGAAATTGTGTTACAAATTTTGGGGGGTATTTTCTGCTTTTACCCTTTTTAAAAATGTAAAATTTTTGGGAAAACAAGCATTTTTTTTTTTTACATACGCAAAAGTCGTGAAACACCTGTGGGGTATAAAGGTTCACTTAACCCCTTGTTACGTTCCCTGAGGGGTCTAGTTTCCAAAATAGTATGCCATGTGTTTTTTTTTTTTGCTGTCCTGGCACCATAGGGGCTTCCTAAATGCGGCATGCCCCCAGAGCAAAATTTGCTTTCAAAAAGCCAAATGTGACTCCTTCTCTTCCGAGACCTGTAGTGCGCCAGCAGAGCACTTTTCACCCCCATATGGCATGTTTTCTGAATCGGGAGAAATTGGGCTTCAAATTTTTAGGGGTATTTTCTGCTATTACCCTTTTTAAAAATGTAAAATTTTTGGGAAAACAAGCATTTTAGGTAATTTTTTTTTTTTTTTTTTTTACATTTGCAAAAGTCGTGAAACACCTGTGGGGTATAAAGGCTCACTTTATCCCATGTTACATTCCCCGAGGGGTCTAGTTTCCAAAATGGTAGGGCTTCCTAAATGCAACATGCCCCCCAAAAACCATTTCAGAAAAACGTACTCTCCAAAATCCCCTTGTCCCCCTTCCATTCTGAGCCCTCTACTGCGCTTTACATAGACATATGAGGTATGTGCTTACTCGAGAGAAATTGGGCTACAAATATAAGTAAACATTTTCTCCTTTTACCCCTTGTAAAAATTCAAAAATTGGGTCTACAAGAACATGTGAATGTAAAAAATGAAGATTGTGAATTTTTTCAAATCTTCACTTTGCTGCTATTCGTGTGAAACACCTAAAGGGTTAAAACGCTGACTGAATGTCATTTTGAATACTTTGGGGGGTGTAGTTTTTATAATGGGGTCATTTATGGGGTATTTCTAATATGAAGACCCTTCAAATCCACTTCAAACCTGAACTGGTACCTGAAAAATATCGAGTTTGAAAATTTTGTGAAAAATCGGAAAATTGCTGCTGAACTTTGAAGCCCTCTGGTGTCTTCCAAAAGTAAAAACTCATCAATTTTATGATGCAAACATAAAGTAGACATATTGTATATGTGAACCAAAAAAAATGTATTCGTAATATCCATTTTCCTTACAAGCAGAAAGCTTCAAAGTTAGAAAAATGCAACATTTTCTAATTTTTCATCAAATTTACAGATTTTTCACCAAGAGAGGATGCAAGTATCGATGTTACGCCTAGCGCTCCGGGTCCCCGCTCCTCCCCGGAGCGCTCACGGCGTCTTTCTCCCTGCAGCTCCCCGGTCAGTCCCGCTGACCGGGAGCGCTGCTCTGTCATGGCCGTTGGGGATGCGATTCGCACAGCGGGACGCGCCCGCTCGCGAATCGCATCCCAGGTCACTTACCCGTTCCCGTCCCCTGCTGTCATGTGCTGGCGCGCGCGGCTCCGCTCTCTAGGGCGCGCGCGCGCCAGCTCCCTGAGACTTAAAGGGCCAGTGCACCTATGATTGGTGCCTGGCCCAATTAGCTTAATTGGCTTCCACCTGCTCCCTGGCTATATCTGGTCTCCTCCCTTGCACTCCCTTGCCGGATCTTGTTGCCCTTGTGCCTAGTGAAAGCGTTTTGTGTGTCTAAAGCCTGTGTACCAGTACTTCTGCTATCCACCCTGACTACGAACCTTGCCGCCTGCCCCCGACCTTCTGCTACGTCCGACCTTGCTTCTGTCTACTCCCTTGTACCGCGCCTATCTTCAGCAGTCAGAGAGGTTGAGCCGTTGCTAGTGGATACGACCTGGTCACTACCGCCGCAGCAAGACCATCCCGCTTTGCGGCGGGCTCTGGTGAAAACCAGTAGTGACTTAGAACCGGTCCACTAGCACGGTCCACGCCAATCCCTCTCTGGCACAGAGGATCCACCTCCTGCCAGCCGGCATCGTGACAATCGACAACAAATTACCACTATGTTAAAGTAGAATATTTCACGAAAAAACAATCTCGGAATCAGAATTATAACTAAAAGCATTCCAGAGTTATTAATGTTTAAAGTGACAGTGGTCAGATGTGCAAAAAACGCTCCGGTCCTTAAGGCCAAAATGGGCTTGGTCCTGAAGGGGTTAAGGAACCTTGTCTCGACCATTAAATGGTTCTGTATATCCAGCAAGTACTAAAGTTAACCAATGTCATCCTGTTCCCAAGTAACAGCGCATGTATGGACATTTTAATGTGTACAGAGACTCTACACTTTATTATTTTCTCGTTCATCAGCCTGAAATTGAACGTTCTAATTAAATGCTTCAGGACTGCATACGACCCAATGGCCCAATTCGCTCCTCTCCCTAAAGGGACAGACATTGAGGGCCACTAAGCAAGGGGGTTTGCGCATTAACCAAGGGGGTTTGTGGTGTCCCGGTACAGGAACTGTCCCCTCAGGAAGAGTCTCTTAGGTCCATAGGGCTCTCCTGCAGGGCTCCCCCCTTGTTGTCTCATATAACTGCAGTGTATATTCATTATGTGTATCTATTATTCATATGTATAAAGTTGTACAGTTTGTATAAAATGTATAGTACCTTCCTTGGTCATGTGATCTACTGTCATTTGATATGCTCAGAGTTCCATGGGCACAGGAAACCCAGGCATTAGCAACCAATGGGCTTTAGTCCTGCCCCCTAGTATATAAGGGGCTGAAGTCTCTATTCTCTCTCTCTCTTATCTCTTGGACTCATTAGGAAGCACAAAGTCCTGTATACTGCAAATTCATCTCATCTAGGCCAAAGCCTAAAGAAACACAGCCACTTCTAAAACGTGAGTTACAATTATCTCTACAAATCCAGTGACTACTCCTCAGCTAAGGAATATATTAGTAGCACAGTGGTCTGCCTCAATATCTCAATAATAGCAAGTCCAAGCAAGCCTGCGAGGTATCCTGTGTCCCGGTTGCCTCTGAAGGAACTGCATAATTGTAAAGACTGTTCCCTAAACATTTTAAGTAAAAGTTCCAGTTTATTCAGAATCCTTGCTGTGGACATTCTTTATTACAAACCATTTTTGGGTTGGTTGACAGCGGTTACCATACCGGAATAACCACATCCTGGCGTCACGAACACTAAGGGGTTAACAATATCTTGCCCCCAGGGTTTATACCACCAGACCCTGCTACATACTGCAACACCCCAGTCAACACATCTCAATGTAGTAGCAGGTAAACTCAGACTTACAAGTGGGTTGAGTTCAGTTCACATTGGGTGAGATATCAAAAAATTACTGTAATTTCTTATCCAGCGATATTAATCACGCCATTTTTTTTCTCCTCACATTTTTAAAGGTCTCTTGTGCTGCTTTGAAAATATTAACCCCTTAAGGACGCAGGGCATATCCATATGCCCCCGTTTCCGAGTCCTTAAGGACTCAGGGCGTATGGGTACACCCTGCGTTCTTCCTGCCCCTGCCGCTGGCTGGGCAGGGACCGGACGGGGATGCCTGCTGATATCGTTCGGCAGGCATCCCGGCATATCGCCCAGGGGGGTGCAGAGGTCCCCCCCCCCCATATCGGCGATCGACGCAAATCGCTCGTCAATTCAGACGAGCGATTTGCAGTTATTCCGTGTCAATCGGGTCTCTGGTGACCCGGAAAAAATGGGTGACTGGGGCTGTCCGAGACAGCCCCATTCACCCTTACTCAGCAGGAGTGAGGTGGCACTGGTGCCACCTCACGATCACGTGATTGATGGGTCGGAACGACCGATCAATCACGGACTTGCTGGGGACAGCGATCGGAGCGGAGATCGGCGCAGGCGGGGGTCTCCTACCTTTCCCTGGTCCGGCGGGTGTCCCCTCAGGATCGGTGGCGGCGACAGGAGCATGCACTTTGGTAGTCTGTGCATGCTGGGAGTTGTAGTTATGCAACAGCTGGAGGCACATTTTTTCTATGAAAAAGTGAGCATCCAGTTGTTCATAACTACAACTCCCAACATGCACAGACTACCAGAGGGTATGCTGGGATTTGTAGCAGTGTGCCACCAGCTGTTGCAAAACTACAACTCTCAGTATGCCCTTCGGCTGTCAATGCATGCTGATTGTTGCAGTTTTGCTCAGGGTTCTGCAACCAGTGTGCCTCCAACTGTTGCAAAAATACAACTCCCAGCATGCACTGAGAGACTGTACATGCTGGGAGTTCTAGTTTTGCAACAGCTGGAGGCACAATGGTTGTGAAACACTAAAGTAAAGTAACAAACTCTCAGTGTTTCGCAACCAATGTGCCTCCAGCTGTTGCATAACTACAACTCCCAGCATGTATGGTCTGTCAGTGCATGCTGGGAGTTGTAGTTTTGCAACAGCTGGAGGTCCCCCCCCATGTGAATGTACATGGTACATTCACACTGGCAGGTTTACTACGCGTTCTGCTGCAAGTTTGAGATGTGGCAAATTTTCCGCAGCAGCTCAAACTCTCAGCGAGAAACTTACTGTAAACCTCTGCCTGTGTGAATGTACCCTAAAAACACTACACTACACAAAATAAAAAGTAAAATATTACATAAGCCTACACAGTGCCCCCCCCCCCCCAATAAAAAAAAAAAGGTCTTGTACGGCACTGTTTGCAAAACGGAGCCTCCAGCTGTTGAAAAACAACAACTCACAGTATTGCCGGACAGCCACTGGCTGTCAAGGCATGCTGGGAGTTTTGCAACAGCTGGAGACACCCTGTTTGGGAAATACTGCCATAGGGTATTTTTGTGGCGGATTCAATTCCCCAATTTAGGCCTCAAATGTGCATGGTGCTCTCTTGCTTCAGAGCCCTGTGGTATTTCAAGGAAACAGTTTAAGGCCACATATGGGGTATTTCCGTACTCGGGAGAAATTGCGTTACAAATTTTGGGGGGCTTTTTTTCCTTTTACATCTTATGAAAAGGTAAAGTTGGGGCGTACTAACATGCTGGTGTTGCCCCATACTTTAAATTTTCACAAGCGGTAAAAGGAAAAAAAGAGCCCCAAAATTTGTAACGCAATTTCTCTTGAGTACAGAACTACCCCATATGTGGACGTAAAATGCTCTGTGGGCGCACAACAAGGCTCAGGAGTGAGAGCGCACTATGTACATTTGAGGTCTAAATTGGTGATTTGCAAAGGGGTGGCTGATTTTACAGCGGTTCTGACATAAACGCGAAACAATAAATTCCCACATGTGACCCCATTTTGGAAACTAAACCCCTCACGGAATGTAACAAGCGGCATAGTGAGCCTTAACATCCCACAGGTGTTTGACAAATTTCCGTTAAAGTTGGATGTGAAAATAAAAAAATGTAAAAAAATTCACTAAAATGCTGGTGTTACCCTACATTTTTCATTTTCACAAGGGAGAATAGGAAAAAAGCCCCCCAAAATTTGTAACCCTATTTCTTCTGAGTAAGAACATACCCCATATATGGATGTAAAGTGCTCTGCGGGAGAACTACAATGTTCAGAAGAGAAGGAGTAACCTTGGGCTTTTGGCAAGAGAAGGTGTCTGAAATTGAAGGCCATGTGTGTTTACAAATCCCCCATAGTGCCGGAACAGTGGACCCCCCCCTCCCCACATGTGACCCCCATTTTGGAAACTACACCCCTCATGTAATGTAATAATGGGTACAGTGAGCATGTACGCCCCACAGGTGTCTGACAGATTTTTGGAACAGTGTTCCGTGAAAATTTAAAATGTTATATTTTTATTTGCACTGCCCACTGTTCCAAAGATCTATCAAATGCTAGTGGGGTGTAAATGTTCACTGCACCCTTTATTCAATTCTAAGAGGGGTGTAGTTTCCAAAATGGGGTCACATGTGGGGGGGGGGGGGGGGGTCCCACTGTTCTGGCACCAGGGGGGCTTTGTAAACACACATGGCCTCCCACTTCTATTCCAACCAAATCCTCTCACCAAAAGCTCAATGGCGCTCCTTCTCTTCTGAGCATTGTAGTTCGCCCGCAGAGCACTTTACATCCACATATGGGGTATTTCCATACTCAGAAGAAATGGGGTTACAAATTTTGGGAGGCTTTTTCTCCAATTACCCCTTGTGAAAATGAAAAAATTTGGGCTTACACCATCATTTTAGTGAAAAAAATCAAATTTTTAATTTTCTCGTCCAACTTTAGCAGAAATTTGTAAAGCACCTGTGGGGTGTTAAAGCTCACTGTACGCTTTGTTAAGTTCCTTGAGGGGTGTAGTTTCCAAAATAGTATGCAATGTGTTTTATTTATTTATTTATTTTTATTTTTTTTTTGCTGTTCTGGCACCATAGTGGCTTACTAAATGCAACATGCCCCCCAAAAACAATTTTAGCACAGTTTGCTTTCCAAAAGCCAAATGTGACTTCTTCTCTTCTGAACATTGTAGTGTGCCAGCAGAACACTTGACATCCACACAGTGGGTCTTTCCATATTCAGAAGAGATGGGATTACAAATTTTGGGGGGCATTTTCTCTTATAACCCCTTGTAAAAATGTAAAATTTGGGGGAAAACCAGCATTTTAGTGAAAAAAAAAATGCATTTACACATCCGACTTTAACGAAAAGTCGTCAAACACCTGTGAGGTGTTTAGGCTCAGCAGACCCCTTGTTACATTCCTTGAGGGGTGTAGTTTCCAAAATAGTATGCCATGTGGGGGGGGGGGGGTTCTGATATTTTGGCACCATAGGGGCTTCCTAAATGTGACATACCCCTTAAAAACCATTTCACAAACACTCTCCAAAATCCCATTGTCGCTCCTTCCCTTCTGAGCCTTGTAGTGCACCCACAGAGCACTTGACATCCACATATGATGTATTTCCTTACTCGAGAGAAATTGGGTTACAAATTTTGGGGGGCTTTTTCTCCTTTTACCCTTAGTAAAATTTCAAAAACTGGGTCTACAAGAACATGCAAGTGTAAAAATTAAGATTTACTCCTTTACCTTGCTGCTATTCCTGTGAAACTGAAACTTTGGGGGGGGGGGGGGGTGCAGTTTTTATAAAGGGGGCATTTATGGGGTATATCTAATAAGAAGACTCCTCAAACGCACTTCAATACTGAACTGGTCCCTGAAAAATTCAGATTTTGAAATTTTTTGTGGAAAATGTGAAAATTGCTGCTGAACTTTGAAGCTCTTTGATGTCTTCCAAAAGTAAAAACATGTCAACTTCATGATGCAAATATAAAGTAGACATACTGTATATGTGAATCAATATATAATTTATTTGCAATATCCATTTTCCTTAAAAGCGGAGAGTTTCAAAGTTAGAAAAATGCAAAATTTCCAAAATTTGAATGAAATTTGGGGATTTTTCACCAAGAAAGGATGCAAGTAACGATGAAAATTTACCACTGTGTTAAAGTTGAATATGTCACGAAAAAACAGTCTTGGAATCAGAATAATTGGTAAAAGCATCTTAGAGTTATTAATGCTTAAAGTGACAGTGGTCAGAATTGCAAAAAAGGGCTGAGTCCTTAAAGGGGTACTCCGCCCATAGACATCTTATCCCCTATCCAAAGGATAGGGGATAAGATGTCAGATCGCCGGGGTCCCACTGCTGGGAACCCCCGGGATCGCCACTGCGGCACCACGCTATCATTAATGCACAGAGCGAATTCGCTCTCTGTGTAATGACGGGCAATATAGGGGACGGAGCAGCGTGACGTCATGGCTCCGCCCCTTGTGACATCTCGACCTGCCCTCTTAACGCAAGTCTATGGCAGGGGGCATGACAACCGCCACGCCCCCTCCCATCGATTTGTATTGAGGGGACGGGCCGTGACATCACAAAGGGGGTGGAGCTGTGACGTCAGAAGGGGGCGGAGCCGTGACATCATGATGTTCCAGCTCCTGTATTGACCGTCATTACTCGCAGAGCGAACTCGCTCTGTGCAGTAATGATAGCGTGGTGCCGCAGCGAAGATCCCGGGGGTCCCCAGCAGTGGGACCCCAGCGATCTGACATCTTTTCCACCATCCTTTGGATAGGGGATAAGATGTCTAGGGGCGGAGTACCCCTTTAAGGTGAAAAAGGGCTCAGTCCTTAAGGGGTTAAAATACGAGAGTTCATTTTCGCTACACTTTTTTTTTTGCATCAAATATGCTGAGTTTGGAACCAAATTTTCATGGAAAATTCTGGCGGAGCATCTCACACAATATTCCATGATTACCAGTGCCCATACAAGCAATTACTATATGAATACAACATGTCCAGGGGTTAAAAGTTCAGTGACCATAAAAAATTAATTATTTATTTTTAACCCCTTTGACCCCTTAAGGACCCAGGGCGTATGGATATGCCCTCGGTTTCTGATCATTAAGGACCCAGGGCATATCCATACGCCCCTTGGGAATTCCAGGCCCCACCGTGCGGGGATCGGGATGCCTGCTGAAATCATTCAGCAGGCATCCCGTGCAAATGCCCAGGGGGGTCTATGGTGACCTGGAATATAAGGGGGATCGCGGTTGTCCAAGACACCCACGATCACCCTGAAGGGAAGAGGTGCCACCCCTCCTATCCCTCCTATCCCTGGTATTGGTCATCAAGAAGCAACGACCAATAGCAGATTGGGGCGAGGGGGGGGGGGTTAACTTTCGGTTTCCCCGTTCTGCCGACCCACAATAGGCAGGGCAGAACGGGGAAACCGACAGGGACCGGCACCGAAGTACACTCACCTGTCAGAGGCAGCTGCGGGTGGCGATCGGCGGCAGAAGAGGATGGCGATGTGGCTCTCTGGATCCTACGGAAGCTAGTGAGTTGCCTAGCAACATCTGGAGGGCCACAGTTTGGAGATCACTGTGCAGTGGTCTCTAAACTGTGGCCCTATAGATGTTGCAAAACTGCAAATCCCAGCATGCCCAAACAGCAAACAGCTGTCTCGGCATGCTGGGAGTTGTAGTTGCGTACCTCCAGCTGTTGCATAACTACATCTCCCAGCATGCCCTTTGGCGATCAGTACATGCTGGGAGTTGTAGTTTTTCAACAGCTGGAGGCATACTGGTTGGAATATACTGAGTTAGGGAACAGAACCTAACTGAAGGTTTTCCAACCAGTGTGCCTCCAGCTGTTGCAAAAGTACAACGCCCAGAATGCAGGGTACATTCACACAGGCGAGTTTACAGTGAGTTTTCCGCTTCAAGTTTGAGCTGCGGCAAATTTTTCGCCGCAGCGCAAACTCCTAGCGGGGAAACTCACCATAAACGCCCACCAGTGTGAATGTACCCTACAAACACTACACTACACTAACACATAATAAAGGGTAAAACACTACATATACACCCCCTTACACTGCCCCCCCCCCCCCAATAAACAAAAAAAATGAAAAATATATCGTACAGCAGTGTTTCCAAAACGGAGCCTTCAGCTGTTGCAAAACAACAACTCCCAGCATTGACTGTCCAGGCATGCTGGGAGTTTATTAACAGCTGGAGGTACCCTGTTTGGGAATCACTGGTGTAGAATACCCCTATGTCCACCCCTATGCAATCCCTAATTAATTCCTCAAATGCACATGGTGCTCTCTCACTTTGGAGCCCTATTGTATTTCAAGGAAACAGTTTAGGTCCACGTATGGGGTATTTCCGTACTTGGGAGAAATTGCACTACAAATTTTGGGGGGCTTTTTCTCCTTTTACCCCTTATGAAAAGGAAAAGTTGGGGGCTACACCAGCCTGTTAGTATAAAAAAATAAACATGCTGGTGTTGCCCCATACTTTTTATTTTCACAAGTGGTAAAAGGAAAAGCACGGAAATACCCCATATGTGGGGTGTAAAATGCTCTGTGGACGCACAACAATGCTCAGGAATGAGAGCGCACCATGACCATTTGAGGCCTAAATTGGTGATTTGCACAGGGGTGGCTGATTTTACAGCGGTTCTGACATAATCACAAAAAAATAAATACCTACATGTGACCCCATTTTGGAAACTACAACCCGCACGGAACATAAGGGGTATAGTGAGCCTTAACAACCAAGAATTTTCATTAAAGTTGGATGGGAAAATGAAAAAACAAACATTTTTTGACTAAAATGATGGCGTTACCCTAAATTTTTCATTTTCACAAGGGAAAATAGGAAAAAAAATGCCCCCAAAAATTTGTAACCCCATTACTTCTGAGTAAGAACATACCCCATATGTGGATGTAAAGTGTAACCCCACATGTAACCCCAATTTGGAATCTACACCCCTCACATATTGTAATAGGGGGTGCAGTGAGCATTTACGCTCCACAGGTGTCTGACAGATTTTTGGAACAGTGGTCCGTGAAAATGAAAAATGCAATTTTTCATTTGCACAGCTCACTGTTCCAAAGACCTGTCAAACATCAGTGGGGTGTAAATACTCACTGCACCCCTTATTAAATTCTGTGAGGGGTGTAGTTTCCAAAATGGGGTTACATGTGGGGGGTCCACTGTTCTGGCACCACGGGGGGCTTTGTAAACGCACATGGCCCCTGACTTCCATTCCAAACAAATTCTCTCTCCAAAAGCTCAATGGTGCTCCTCCTCTTCTGAGCATTGTAGTGCGCTCGGTCCAGAGATCTTGAGACCAGAGAAGTAGATTGTCGATATTACTGATCAGTATTAACCCCTTGGGGAAGGAGCCCATTATAACCCTAAAAAAGGGAGCATTTTTTGCAAATCTGACCACTGTCACTTTAAGCATTAATTACTCTGGGATGCTTTTACTTATAAATTTGATTTTGAGACTGTTTTTTCATGACATATTCTACTTTATGGTAGTGGTAAATTTTTGTCGATATTTGCATCATTTCTTGGTGAAAAATTCAAAAATTTGATGAAAAATTTGAAAATGTTGCAATTTTAAAACTTTGAAGCTCTCTGCTTGTAAGGAAAATAGACATTCCAAATAAATTATACATTGATTCACAAATACAATATGTCTACTTTATATTTGCATCATAAGTTTGACATATTTTTTACTTTTGGAAGACATCAGAGGGCTTCAAAGTTCAGCAGCAATTTTCACATTTTTCACAAAATTTTCAAAATCGGAATTTTTCAGGGACCAGTTCAGGTTTGAAGTGGATTTGAACGGCCTTCCTATTAGAAATACCCCACAAATGACCCAATTATAAAAACTGCACCCCTCAAAGTATCCAAAATGACATTCAGTAAGTTTGTTAACCCTTTAGGTGTTTCACAGGAATAGCAGCAAAGTGAAGGAGAAAATTCAAAATCTTAATTTTTTACACTAGCATGTTCTTGTAGACCCAGTTTTTTTTTACAATTGGTAATAGGAGAAAAAGCCTCCAAAAATTTGTAACTCAATTTCTCTCGAGTAAGGAAATACCTCATATGTGTGTGTCAAGTGTTCGGCGGGTGCAGTAGAGGGCTCAGAAGGGAAGGAGCAACAATGGCATTTTGGAAAGTGAATTTTGCTGAAATGGTTTTTGGGGGGCATGTCACATTTAGGAAGGCCCTATGGTGCCAGAACACCAGCAGAAAACCCCACATGGCACACCATTTTGGAAACTACACCCCTCAAGGCACATAACAAGGGGTCCAGTGAGCCATAACACCACGCAGGTGTTTGACGACTTTTCGTTAAAATCAGATGTGTAAATTTTTCCACTAAAGTGCTGTTTCTTCCCCAAATTTACAATTTTTACAAAGGGTTATGGGAGAGAATGCCCCCCAAAATTTGTAACCCCATCTCTTCTGAGTATGGAAATACCCCATGTTAGGACGTAAAATGCTCTGCATGCGAAATACAATGCTCAGAAGAGGAGGAGCGCCATTGAGCTTTTGGAAAGAGAATTCATTTGGGATGGTAGTCAAGGGCCATGTGCGTTTACAAAGCCCCCTGTGGTGCCAGAACAATGGACCCCCCACATGTGACCCCATTTTGGAAACTACACCCCTCACAGAATGTAATAAGGGATGCAGTGAGTATTTACACCCCACTGGCATTTGACAGATCTTTGGAACAGTGGACTGTGAAAATGAAAAATACAATTTTTCATTTTCACGGACCACTGTTCCAAAAATCTGTCAGACAAATGTGGGGCGTAAATGCTCACTGTACCCCTTATTACATTACACGAGGGGTGTAGTTTCCAAAATGAGGTCACATGTGGGGGGGGTCAATTGTTCTGGCACTATGGGGGCTTTGTAAAAACTCATGTGGCCTTCAAATCCGGACACATTTTCTCTTCAAAATCCCAATGGCGCTCCTTCTCTTCTGAGCATTGTAGTGCGCCTGCCGAGCACTTTACATCCACATTTGGGGTATGTTCTTACTCAGAGGAAATGGGGTTAGGAATTTTGGGGGGCTTTTTTCCTATTTTCCCTTGTGAAAATGAAAAATTTAGGGTAACACCAGCATTTTAGTGAAAACATTTTTTTTTTTCATTTTCCCATCCAAATTTAATGAAAATTCGTCAAACACCTGTGGGGTGTTCAGGCTCACTATACCCCTTGTTACGTTCCGTGGAGGGTGTAGTTTCCAAAATGGGGTCATATGTGGGTATTTAGGTTTTTGCATTTATGTCAGAACCACTGTAAAATCAGCCACCCCTGTGCAAATCACCAATTTAGGCCTCAAATGTACATGGTGTGCTCTCACTCCTGAGCCTTGTTGTGCATCCGCAGAGCGTTTTACGCCCACATCTGGGATACTTCCGCACTCAGGAGAAATTGCTTTACTAATTTTGGGGGGCTTTTTTTCCTTTTACTGCTTGTGAAAATAAAAAGTATGGGGCAACACCAGCATGTTAGTGTAAACATTTTTTTTTTACACTAACAGGCTGGTGTAACCCCCAACTTTTCCTTTTCATAAGGGGTAAAAGGAGAAAAAGCCCCCCAAAATTTGTAGTGCAATTTCTCCCAATTACGGAAATACCCCATATGTGGCCCTAAACTGTTTCCTTGAAATACGACAGGGATTTGAAGTGAGAGAGCGCCATGCGCATTTGAGGAATAAATTAGGAATTGCATAGGGGTGGACATAGGGGTATTCTATGCCAGTGATTCCCAAAAAGGGTGCCTCCAGCTGTTGCTTAACTCCTACCATGCGTGGACAGTCAGTGGCTGTCCGGAAATGCTGGGAGTTGTTGTTTTGCAACAGCTGGAGGCTCCGTTTTGGAAACACTGCCGTACAATACGATTTTCATTTTTATTGGGGGGGGACAGTGTAAGGGGGTGTATATGTATTGTTTTTCTTTATTATGTGGTAGTGTAGTGTTTTTAGGGTACATTCACACTGGCGTGTTACGGTGAGTTTCCCGCTAGGAGTTTCAGCTGCGGCGAAAAATTTGCCGCAGACCAAACTTGAAGCAGGAAACTTACTGCAAACCTGCCCGTGTGAATGTACCCTGTACGTTCACATGGGGGGACAAACCTCCAGCTGTTTCAAAACCACAACTCCCAGCATGCACTGACAGTGCATGCTGGGAGTTGTACTTTTGCAACAGCTGGAGGCACACTGGTTGGAAAACCTTCAGTTAGGCTATGTTACCTAACAGTATTTTCCAACCAGTGTGCCTCCAGCTGTTGCAAAACTACAACTCCCAGCATGTACTGACATACCGTGCATGCTGGGAGTTGTACTTTTGCAACAGCTGGAGGCACACTGGTTAAAAACCTTCAGTTAGGCTATGTTACCTAACAGTATTTTCCAACCAGTGTGCCTCCAGCTGTTGCAAAACTACAACTCCCAGCATGTACTGACATACCATGCATGCTGGGAGTTGTAGTTTTGCAACAGCTGGAGGCACACTGGTTGGAAAACCTTCAGTTAGGTTCTGTTAAACAGTATTTTCCAACCAGTGTTCCTCCAGCTGTTGCAAAACTACAACTCCCAGCATGTACTAATCACCGAAGGGCATGCTGGGAGATGTAGTTATGCACCAGCTGGAGGTTACGCAACTACAATTCCCAACATGGTGAGACAGCTGTTTGCTGTTTGAGCATGCTGGGATTTGCAGTTTTGCAACATCTGGAGGGCTACAGTTTATAGACCACTGCACAGTGATTTCCAAACTGTGACCCTCCAGATGTTGCAAAACTACAAATCCCAGCATGCCCAGACAGCAAAGAGCTGTTTGAGCATGCTAGGAGTTGTAGTTTTGCAAGATCTGGAGGGATACAGTTTAGAGACCACTATATAGTGGTCTTAAACTGCAGCCCTCCAGCTGTTGCAAAACTACATATTCCAGCATGCCCAAACAGCAAACAGCTGTCTGGGCATGCTGGGAGTTGTAGTTTTGCAACATCTGGAGGGCTAGAGTCTCAGACTGTAGCCATCCAGATGTTGCTAGGCAACTTACCGGCTTCTGTAGGATCCAGGGAGCCGTCTTATTCTGCCGCCCACCGCCCGCGCCGATCTCCGTCGCCGCCCGCCGATCACCATCGCCCGCAGCCTCCAGAGGGGTAAGTGAACCTTCGGCGTTTGGTCCTGTTGTTTCCCCGTCCTGCCCCGCCTATTGTGGGTGGGCAGGACGAAGAAAACGAAAGTAAATCCCTCCACCCCGATCTGCTATTGGTGGTCACGTCTAGACCACCAATAGCAGGGATAGGAGGGGTGGCACCCCTGCCACCTCACTCCTATCCCTTCTTAGACAACCGCGATCCCCCTTCTATTTCGGGTCACCATAGACCTGTGATGACCCGGAATCGGCGCAAATCGCAAGTGTGAATTCACTTGAGATTTGCGCTGATCGCCGACATGGGGGGGTCTAATGACCCCCCAAGGGCATTTGCACGGGGTGCCTGCTGATAGATATCAGCAGTCACCCCGGTCCGGTCCACACCCGGCCCGCGGCGGGGACCGAAATTCCAACGGACGTATGGATACGCCCTTCGTCCTTAAGTACCAGGATGCAAGGGCATATGCATACGCCCTTTGTCCCCAACAGGTTAAAAATCAAAAGATAGCTATTAACTGTTACAGTTTAATAATGGGAATAATTACCTCCTCCAATAAAAAAAATTAATTCCCCCTCTTTTCCCATTTTACAAATACAAATTTGTAAAAAAAATAAAATAAATCAACATATTTGGTATAGCAATGTCAAGAATAGTCCGAATGATAAAATATAACATTAATGATTCCATACAGTGAACGGCATAAAACGTAAAAATAACAAAGTCCAATGCTGATTTGTGATCACATCCCGGAAAAAAAATAAAAAAGTTAATAAAAAAAAAGGCATCAAAAATCACATATACGCAAATGTGGTACCGATAAAAACAGCAAATCACAGATTAAGTGCCAGTACAAGCATAACCATATGAATAAAACATGTCCATGGGTTAAATGTGAGTGCAGGTGCAGTGACAATGAAAAAAATATATATTTTTTTTAACCCTTTCAGGACCACAGGTTTTCATTTTTGCGCTAGTTTTTTCCTCCTCACCTTCCTAAAATCATAACACAGACTCCTATAAGGGCTGTTTTTTTTTGCACCACACATTGTACTTTGTAATTACATCAATAATTTCACCACAAAATCTACGGCAAAGCTAGAAAAAAAATATTTGTTGGGCAAAATTGAAAAAAACAAACGCCATTTTGAAATTTTTTTTAGGGGCTTACGGTTGTACACAGTGCAGTTTTCGGTAAAAATTACACCTTATATTTTTTCTGTAGATCCATACAATTAAATTGATACCCAGCTTATTAAGGTTTGATTTTGTTTTACTTATTATAACTTTTTTTTTCTTCTCCTTTTTTATCTGCTCAAAAAAATGCATACAAAATTGTGTTACAAAAAAACAAAAACACACTGATAAATTTTATGCCTATACGAGCCCATCTCCTCCTCACTCTTCCCTTCATTCAACAATAGGATTATAATGGATTCCCTCATAGAAAGTGGCAACCCTAATCCCTTCCCACTAGAGGACAAAACTCAGGCTAATGCTGGTAACAGGCAGCTACTGTATCTTCTGTATACCTCAAAAGGGAGGCCATCACTCCCAGGGGTGGTATTACCCCGTGTTTTTTTAAGAGCATGTTCTAATTCCCCCACACTTACTGAATTCTCCATTTCCTCCCTAACTTCACTCGGGATTTGAGGGAGCCCTATTACTTGTAGGTACTTTTTTATTTCTTTACTTTCTTTCTCTATTTCTGATGTATATAATTCCTTGTAATATTCTCCAAATTTTCTAAGAACCTCTTTCCTTCCCACACATTCCTTACCTTCCCTCCCTATAATTCTCTGAGGCCCTGGAGAGGCTCTCTGCTACCTCACCAGTGACATCAGAAACTTATTTGAGGTACCCGCCTCTACCAGTCTCTGGTGTCCCTGGAAAAGGGACTTGCTCTTACTTTTACTTAACAGATAGCCGTCCAGGGCATCCTGGCACTCCTGCCACTTACTTTTACCTTCCTCCGTGGGGTTCCGTACTTGTTGTTCTTCAAACAATTCTTCCTCAGCTCTTCCTCCCTACTCCTAAACTCCCGCTTCT
Organism: Hyla sarda; assembly: GCF_029499605.1. Classification (NCBI taxonomy): domain Eukaryota; kingdom Metazoa; phylum Chordata; class Amphibia; order Anura; family Hylidae; genus Hyla; species Hyla sarda. Next base: position 128,000 of record NW_026610449.1, on the reverse strand, counting down.
TTCTTTTAATTGCTCTTATTAACTCTCCCCTGAGGAACGCCTTCCCCGCTTCCCATACCATCTGGTCACTCGCTGTCCCCCAGTTGTTCCTAAAGTACTCTACAAGACTCTTTAATATCCCTCCGTTATCTATAAGTGTAAACCAGTGTGCGTTAATTTTTAACAAACCCTCCCAGGGCAACCCTCCCGTAATAATATTTATCTCTATCGCTGCGTGGTCAGACAGGCAGCGAGTGAGATAAGGAATCTGGCTTATTTTATCCCAGCTTTGGGGATTACCAATACATGTATCTATTCTGGACAGAGTTCGGCTGGTTTTATTCCAGCAAGAATACTTTCTAGCTTCCGGATTTTGCATCCTCCAAATATCCTTCCATCCGAACTCTGTGCAGATTTTAGCCAATGGGGACACCCCCGTACTTCTAACTGCTCCCTGCATACGAAGTCTATCCATTTCCTCTGAGCTTACACAGTTTATATCTCCCTGCAGGAACATAGGACAGTCCTTCCCTACACAAAAATCAAAAAGCTTAATCAAAATATCTGAGGAGAAAGGAGGAGGGACATAAACAAAGGCTAGAACACAAATCAAACCATCCATATTGCCATGTAAAAAGATGAATCGCCCATACTCATCCACCCTCTTCCCAAACAGCTCCCATTTTATACGCCTATGAAAGAGAACCGAAACTCCCCTTGAGTGAGAAGAGAAAAAGGAGTGGTAGCTATTACCCCACCAATTTCTTCCCAGGAGGTGCACCGTGTCCCCCGTAAGGTGTGTCTCGAGCAAGCCCACCACACACGGGAGGTGGTTTCTTACTACCCTCATTACTGCCATCCTCTTAACATTGTCCCCTAATCCCCCAACGTTCCATGCGAGAATCTTAATTTTGTTTACCTTATTCTGCAACACAACAGAGGGGATGGGAAAGAGCAACGCCTAGGCATCCTAACCATTGGGAAAGAATAAAGAAAGCAGAGGAGAAATAAAAAAATAAATAAAAAAGAAAAGGAAACCATCACAACCCCCTCTGGGCATGCCCACCCCCTTTTTTTCATGTCTTCTCTTATTAGATTTATATCTACCCCAATTACACCAATCTGACCAGAGAGATCATCTATGGAGTTGTTACACTTGTAACTTTTTGCACCAAAATTAGTAGGTTTAAAATTGTCCTCTTCTGGCCTCTATAACTTTTTTATTTTTCCATATACAGGGATGAATACAGCAAAAAACTTAGACCTCATACAGTTTAAAACATACTTATATTGTTTAAAAAGTTTGATATATATTTATATTTTTTGAAGCAGTACAAAAATAGTAAAGTGTTTACCCAAGCATTGACCCGCAGTATAAAAAGAACATGTCGGTGTTATCATACAGTTCATTGTGTAAAAACAAAAACTATCAAAAGTTGCAAAATTGCGGTTTTCTTCTCAATTTCCTGTTGCAAATAATATATATATTTTTTTATAGTACCATATATTCTATGTTAAAATGAAAGGCTTCATTACAAAGTACAGTTGGTTGCAAAAGAAATAAACCCTCATATTGGTCTTTAGGTTGAACATTTTAAGATTTATGGCTCTTAGAAGGGGAGGAGGAAAAAATTTTAAGGTAAAAATGAAAATTTCCTGTGTCCTCAAGACCAAAAAGGGCTGTGACCCTGAAGGGGTTAAAGCTGTAATCTTCAAATCCTTTGTAAACCCCCAGTATAACTGTACATAGTGTAAGTAAAGTACAGTACAGCCATTACAATGGATACACATACACGTGATGTCATCTGCTGTGACATCACACATCAAAGAGACTTTCTCCAGGGTAGAATCCAATCCCTAACACTTATTTCCTCGGTTCGGCGGGTGAACACGTTCTCCTACTAGACCTGCGCTTATTTTGCAAATTGAAGAGAATTTTGTCTATTTAGGCAAAAGGATCCTGTAAGGACGGTGACCATGAAGCTAAGAGGTAGGAATAATGAAAACTTCCAAAATTTCAGTTTATAAATGGATTTAACATGAATGTATTAGTGTAAAGTTAATATAGTAGAGTGCAGTAAAGTTACTGATGTTCTCTTGTACAGTCTATCCTGGGTGGCTTTGATGGGGTACTCTGCTGCCCCCGGGGTCGTGATGTCAGGGCCACGCCCCCTCAATGTAAGTCTATGGGAGGGGGTGTGGTGGCTGCATTGAGGGGGTGTGGCGTGATGTCACGAGGGGCGTGGCCGTGACATTATGACCCTGTCACCCAGTGTTGTGAACGAATGCTGGGTGCTGCACAGAGATTGCTGAGGTACCAGCTGCGAGACCCCTGCGATCAGACATCTTATCCCCTATCCTTTGTATAGGGGATAAGATGTCTAGGGGCAGAGTACTCCTTTAAGTCTCTTACAGCAATTAGGAAAAGGTTTACTCCTGTGAGATAAATGATTTTAGTTTGTGAATCAATGTTTTAAGTATTTTGCCTTCTAAAAGAAAACATGGGAAACTACTCTGAAATAATAATATTTGATATATATATATATATATATAATATATATATATAAATAATACATTTTTATACATATATATTATATGTGTGAATATATCAATTTACATATATATACATAAATAAATGAATGAATATAGGTCTAATATATTGTATACTTTTGCTATTTTGCAGATATCCCAGTTCTCTCGGTGCCTGTCGTGTGTCTCATACATTACGTGACGAGTTTCCTTTGGCGGTATACTAACCTATATCATTATAAGGTCACTCCACCATATTATGAGATCCATAAAATACCTGGGAAGAAGATTAAGCACCGTGGTCAGCGAGCAGATGTGGCTATTGACATGGCTTTAGGTGACAATTCAGACCCACATGAATCCAGGCACAGCGATCATGTGACAGTCACCATGGCGGATAACCAGATGGATTTACCAACAACCTCTGAAGATGCCTCGGAGCCCAAAGTGTCTTGGCTGCAGCGGACTTGGCAATATGCTAAAAGCAAACTGAAGTGGTCCAATTATGTATCCAATGTGTGGGTTGGAGCATGGGCCATGGCCAACCGCACACTAACCGGCATGATGACCACATTCAAGATGCCATTTTACTTCCTACATACAAAGCTAAGAAGTATTACAGCAAAGGCCATTGACGATCAATGTGAACCAATTTAACAAGACGCTGATTGGGTCACACAAGATCTGCATATGGTTGGGGGTGGGGGTGGGGAGGAGCCCGAAATGCAGCCACCTCCACGTGGTGGGCTCTGGGTCACTTGATACATTAACAAGTGAGCGAGGAGCTGCATAATTCAAGGCACATTTCCCATATTGGACATACAGCTTGTAATGGAGACAGAAGATATTGTCCACCTAGAAATTTTTTTGTACATAAGTGGGAAACAAGCCCCCCTATTGGATGATTAAGGAATCAGAGATCTGTAGAAGGGGAGAGGTGGATTCCCAGGAATGGAGGATGACAATATATCTCTAGCATAATATCTCTGGATAAGTGGATATGGTAGAAACAGTATAATTATTATTATTATTACTATTACTTTTATTAACCCCTTAACCCCTTAAGGACCCAGGGCATATGGATACGCCCTGGGTTTTTGATCGTTAAGGACCCAGGGCGTATCCATACGCCCCTGGGAATTCCGATCCCCACCACACGCTGGGCGGGGACCGGACCGGGATCCCAGCCGAAATCATTCAGCAGGCATCCCGTGCAACATGTCGGCGATCGCTGCAAATCGACGGCGTATTTACACCGGCGATTTGCGCCGATTCCAGGTCATACACATAGGCGTGCGCACGGGGTGTGCCGGGTGTGCCTGGGCACACCCTAATCAAGCCCAGGCTCAGGGGCGTCACTAGGTCATTTTATTCGGGGCCTGGGCCCCGGATGTCAGCTGCTCCGGCTTTTTTTAAAATCTTCCTCCATTTTTTAAATATATTTGTAAAACAGTGGGGCCACTCTGGCACGCAGAAAGGGACCCCACTCAGGGCAGGTCCTCCGGTCCCAAGTTCCTTAGGTCGGGCCGGGGACACTGCTACTTTAGGAGTAGCACACTTCCGTGCGCAGGCACGCCCCCCTGCCCCGGCTGCTCCGAGCAGGACGAAAGCTCGGAGCTTAAACCACTGCAGAAGGCAGCAGCCAGGCGTGACCAGGAGCCGCCCAATGTGATCTACAGCCCGCCCGATGTCATCTGCAGCCCGGAAAGGTAAAAAGGGCGGTGGGGGGGGGGGGGGGGGTTGTTGGGGTCAGGGATCAAAAGATTGTGAAGGAGGGGGTCTGTGGAGGGACAGTCACAGAACAGTGCGAAGAAGTGGTGGCAGAGGGGGCTGGGAAGGAGCAAATGTACAGGAGGAGGGGACAGAGGGGCAGGGGGCAGAGGAGTCTAAAGTAGGGTGCCACCTGGCCGGTATTTATATAACCAATCCACCAACTACCAGAATGTTGCACCATATACTATACCAGTGTTTCCCAACCAGAGTGCCTCCAGCTGTTGCAAAACTACAACTCCCAGCATGCCTGGACAGCTGTTGGCTGTCCGGGCATGCTGGGAGTTACAGTTTTGCAACAGCTGGAGGCACCTCTGGTTGGGAAACACTGATCCATACTATATTCTACTATATAGTCCAACATGCTGCTGAGCCACAGGCTGTATCAAGGCATGCTGGGAGTTGTAGTTAGTAACTAACTGCAACTCCAGAATTTAATCAAAAAGACAAAAGAAAGCAATCAAAAGGTCCCATCGAAACAAAAATGGAACCGTTAAAAATCACAGATCGGGGCGCAAAAAAATGCCCCTCATACAGGACATATAAGGAGAAATAAAAAATAGGGGTCAGAATAGGAGAAAATATCCCCCGCATATGTGTATCCTGTGATGTCACGCATATATAATTAATTGTGTGTATATTTTGTGTGTTTTTATACACTGTTTTTGCCCTTTATATGGAGTTTATCCTGAGAGACTACTTATACTCAAGTGCAATAAGATAAATGTGTCCTAATCCATAGGTGATCGGTGGCAGCCTGTATATTTTGTAGTGTAAGTCGATATTTTATTGGAACATAATAAAAGGTATATTTAATTGTATGGAAGGTCCCTATTCAAATCAGTGTCTATATTATTAATGTACTGGGAAACCCATCATTTTAACCTGAAAAGTGTTAATTCCTACCTGCCAATCTAGCTAACAACCTACCTACCTGGTTTCCTACTTCCCTGGCTATCTAACTACCTGGCTACCTACATAGCAAGCTGGCTACCTGACTATCTACCTGGCTATCTAGCAACCTGAATATCTACCTACCTAACTATCCATCTACCTAACTACTTGGCTACCTACCTAGCTATCTATCTACCTAGCAACCTAACTACATGGCTACCTAGCTAGCTAACAACCTACCTAGCTAATTGCCTACCTGGCTACCTAGCTAGCTACCCACCTATGTTGCTAATAACCAACCTTGCTACCTACCTAGCTATTTACCTAGCAACCTAACTACCTACCTGTATGGCTATCTACTTAGCTAGCTAACAATCTACCTAGACACTTAACAAGCTATCTAGCTAACAACCAACCTAGCTATGAACATACCTAGCTACCGACATAGTTGCAACCTACCCATGTAGCTAGCTACCTACTTACCTGCCTACCTACCTATCTAGATAGCTAACAACCTACCTACTTTCAGACGTATTTATCTAATGAGGGGGTCTATGGTGGGGGAAAGGCCTACTTAATGGGGTACCTACTATTCCTTATTATGAGAGGGCATTGCACTGGAAAAATGCAGAGTCTAACATGTTTTTCCTGCAGATGCTAAAGAGATGGTTTTTACCTGGAAGAAGTTGACATGTCAATCTGATCCAGATACACAAGAAAAGGAAAGAGGACATCGCTGATCAGAAATTATGTTACCTGTGAGTCCCTAGATGTAACTATAATCCCCTATATGGTATACAGATCCTGTGTACAGCTGGTATCTACCTTTATATGATCCTGGATACAATTACTTATATGGTATACAGGTTTGCAACAAAGTCCAAGACCACAGCACCAAAAATTATAAACTGATACGTGCAAAAGAACTGTAGTTTATTAGTTCCCCAAAAGTTTTTTTGAGGAACCAATAAATAATAGCTCTTTTTTTCCAATTTTGGTGCTGTGGTCTTGGACTTTCTTGCATGTTTGGTATCTGTATCTGGATGACTACGGGGACAATGGATTTATCTAGTGGTGTCTTCTCTGTTTATGTATGTGTGCATGCAAGCAAGAGTGTATTTGTGTGTTTGTATGTGTGTGTGTGTGTATGTATATGTATGTATGTATATATATATATATATATACACGCATGCGTGCGGCGTGAGTTTGTACTTTAGGATGCACACCCTAATGCAATAGGCTGCGCACGCCTATGGTCATACAGGTCTATGGTGACTGGTATATAAAGGGGATCGCGGTTGTCAAAGAAACCCACAATCCCTCTGAAGGGATTGGAGTGAGGTGGCAGGGGTGCCACCCCTCCTATCCCTGCTAATGGTCATCAAGAAGCGACAACCAATTGCAGATCGGGGGCAGGGGGGTTAACTTTCAGTTTCCCCTTTCTACCCACCCACAGTAGGCTGGGCAGAACGGGGAAACCGACAGGGTCCGGCACCGAAGCCCAATCACTAACCGGCGGCGGCAGCAGGCGGCGATCGGCAGGGGTGATCGGCGGCAGAAGAGGAGGACGGCGATGCGGCTCCCTGGATCCTACGAAAGCCGGTGAGTTGCCTAGCAACATCTGGAGGTCTACAGTCTGAGACCAATATACAGTGGTCTCTAAACTGTAGCCCTCCAGATGTTGCAAAACTACAACTCCTAGAATGCCCACAAAGCAGTTTGCAGTCTGGGCATGCTGGGATTTGTAGTTTTGCAACATCTGGAGGCCCACAGTTTGGAGATCAATGCACAGTGATCTCCAACCTGTGACCCTCCAGCTTTTGCACAACTACAAATCCCAGAATGCCCAAATAGCAAACAGCTGTCTTGGCATGCTGGGAGTTGTAGTTGCGTACCTCCGGCTGTTGCATAACTACATCTCCCAGCATGACCTTCGGCGATCAGTACATGCTGGGAATTGTAGTTTTGCAACAGCTGGAGGCACACTGGTTAGAAAGTGCTGAGTTAGGTAACAGAACTTAACTGAAGGTTTTCCAACCAGTGTGCCTCCAGCTATTGCAAAAGTACAACTCCCAGCATGCACGGTCCGTTAGTACATGCTGGGAGTTGTAGTTTTGAAACAGATGGAGGTTTGCCCTCCCATGTGAACATACAGGGGAAATTCACACGGGCGAGTTTACAGTGGGGTTTATGTTTCAAGTTTGAGCTGCGGCAAATTTTTCGCCACAGCGCAAACTCCTAGCGGGAAACTCGCTGTAATCCGCCAGTGCGAATGTCCCCTAAAAATACTACACTAACACATAATAAAGGGTAAAACACTATATATACACCCCCTTACACTGTTCCCCCCCAATAAAAATGAAAAACGTATCTTACGGCAGTGTTTCCAAAATGGAGCCTCCAGCTGTTGCAAAACAACAACTCCCAGCATTTCCAGAGAGCCACTGACTGTCCAGGCATGCTGGGAGTTTAGCAACAGCTGGAGGCACCCTGTTTGGGAATCACTGGGATAGAATACCCCTATGTCCACCCCTATGCAATCCCTAATTTAGTCCTCAAATGCGCATGGCGCTCTCTCACTTCGGAGCCCTGTCATATTTCAAGGAAACAGTTTAGGGCCACACATGGGGTATTTCCATAATCGGGAGAAATTGTACTACATATTTTGGGGGGCTTTTTCTCCTTTTACCCCTTATGAAAAGGAAAAGTATGGGGCTGCACCAGCCTGTGTAAAAAAATAAAAATGTTTACACTAACATGCTGGTGTTGCCCCATACTTTTTATTTTCACAAGCAGTAAAAGGAAAAAAATACCCCTAAAATTTGTAACGCAATTTTTCCTGAGCACGGAAATACCCCATAGGTGGGCGTAAAATGCTCTGCGGACGCACCACAACGCTCAGGAGGGAGAGTGCACTATGTACATTTAAGGTCTAAATTGGTGATTTTCACAAGGGTGGCTGATCTTACAGCGGTTCTGACATAAACGCAAAAAAAAAATACCCACATATGACCCCATTTTGGAAACTACACCCCTCAAGGAATGTAACAAGTGGTATCGTGAGCCTTAACACCCCACAGGTGTTTGAAGAATTTTTCATTAAAGTTGGATAGGAAAATAAAAAAGTAAAAAAAACAGAAAATAGCAAAAAAGCCCCCCAAAATTTGTAACCCCATTTCTTCTGAGTAAGAACATACCCCATATGTGGATGGAAAGTGCTCTGCGGGCGAACTACAATGCTCAGAAGAGAGGAGCACCATTGGGCTTTTGAAGATAAATTTTGTCCGGAATTGAAGGCTACGTGTGTTTACAAAGCCCCCATAGTGCCAGAACAATGGACCCCGCCCCACACATGTGACCCCATTTGGGAAACTACACCCCTCACATAATGTAATAAGGGGTACAGTGAGCATTTACACCCCACATGTGTCTGACAGATTTTTGGAACAGTGGTCCTTGAAAATGAAAAATGTAATTTTTAATTTGCACAGCCCACTGTTCCAAAGACCTGTCAAACACCAGTGGGGTGTAAATACTCACTGCACTCCTTATAAAATTCTGTGAGGGATGTAGTTTCCAAAATGGGGTCACATGTGTGGGGTCCATTGTTCTGGCACCACGGGGGCTTTGTAAATGCACATGGCCCCTGACTACTACTCCAAACAAATTATCTCTCCAAAAGCTCAATGGCGCTCCTTCTCTTCTGAGCATTGTAGTTCACCAGCAGAGCACTTGACATCCACACATGGGGTATTTCCACACTCAGAAGAAATGGGCTTACAAATTTTGGGGGTCATTTTCTCCTATTACCCCTTGCAAAAATGTAAAATTTGGGGGGAAAACAGCATTTTAGTGTAAACATTTTTTTTCACTTACACATCAGACTTTTTTTTTTTCAAACAAGTTTTTATTTTATTTTAAAGTCATTAACGCACAATACAAAGAGATAAGGAACAAAGGTAGGCGAGGGGGTCGCTGTCGCAGCAGCGCCTTCTCCATCATAGTATAGATAACAGTACAGATCTGGCATCAAAACATTGACCTGCACTTATTAACATCTGAGTTTTTCCTACCCAGGTTTTTCCTACCCATCCATAGGATCAGGGGAAGATCATATCCAGCCAATGTCTCTTTAATCTCTGCTAGTAGGGGTTTGAAGTTAAGTTGAAAAATGCTTGTGAGCGAGCTAGGTATTTTAACCCCTAGATACGTGAGTGACGATTTGGCCCAGGGGAAAGGGGACAGGGAGCCGATCTCCCTAATCTTAGCTGCAGATAGAGTAATGTTTAATAATTCCGACATAGAAACATTTACTTTAAAGTACGACAGCGAGCCAAATTCTCCGAACAGGTCTAATAAACTAGGCAGTCCGTGTGCAGGGTCACTTAAGAGAAATAGTAAATCATCTGCGAAGGCTAGTGCTTTAAGCTCTCCCCTCGGGGTTTTGTATCCTGAGATACTGGTCAACTGTCGAACTCTCTGTAAAAGCGTTTCCATTGTTAGTATAAAAATGGTTGGGGACAGGGGGCATCCCTGCCTGGTCCCGTTTGTGATCCAGAACGGGGGGATATGTCATCGTTGACCATCAACGAAGCATACGGTTGTGTGTAAAGGGACATAAGAGCTGTTATAAACTGCAGGGGAAATCGGAAGCAGTGTAGCGTCTCCTTCATATACTCCCAATTGACCCTATCAAATGCCGTCAATGCCAAGAAGGACAAGGGGCAGTCTTTTCATGTGAGCATGTTGGATCGCAGTTAGCAGTCTCAATGTGTTCGTGCGACCCTCCCTACCTGGTACAAATCCCGACTGGTCCACGTCTACTAAGTGGGGAAGATGACTCTTGATTCTCAAGGAGAGCAGTTTAGCCCAGATTTTGAGGTCTAAGTTCAGAAGTGATATTGGTCTGTAGCTCCCACAGTCTTCTGGGTTCTTGCCTTCCTTGTGAATGAGAGTGACATGTGCTTCAAGGGACTGTTTGGGGAGAGGAGACCCACGGAATAAAGCCTCGCAAACAGAGGTGAGGTGGGGGATCAGAACGTCCGCAAATTTACGGTAGTATTCCAGTGGAAGACCGTCCGGGCCCAGACTCTTCCCCGGTGGGAAAAAAGAGACCACTCTCTGCACTTCTTCTGGGGTAATAGGTAGCATGAGTTCTCTCTGCATGTGTTCGTCTAAAGTAGGGAGGTTTAGTGATGTCAGAAATCTTTTCGTCGCCTCTCTACGTCCGGAAGCAGAGTCCGGGGACTCTCCCTCTGATAAATTATACAGAGAGGTGTAAAACGTCTGGAAAGCTTTAGCAATGGAGGGCGTGTCTGTATACCGGTGGCCTCTCTCATCTCTCACTGCATGAATGTGTTGTTTTGTTCTCGCCTTCTTTATAAGTGTGGACATGAGCTTACCTCCCTTGTCCCCGTGTGCATAAATACGGTGCCTGTGGTGGAGGTAGGCCTCCGCTGATTTTTCGGTGAGAAGAGTATTAAGGGTGGTGCATAGGGATTTAAGTGTCTCCTGAATCGCTATCGCCCCGGTACACTTGTGTATCCTCACCAGGGTGGAGATTTCAGACAGAATGTCAGTGATCTTGCGCTGCCTCTCTTTCTTCAGTTTGGAACCCCAGGAAATGAATATCCCTCGCATGAAGGCCGTTCCCGACTTAGAGTTTAAATCAAAGTATAAGGATAACTGTTGCGTAATGTCAGCTAGAGCAGTCTGATTAGAAAGGATGCCTTCATTCAATCTCCAGCGCCAAGAATTGGAGGGGAAAGGGGACAGAGACAAAGAAAGATGTACAGGAGCGTGATCGGAGATAGTAATAGAGTCAATACCTGTGGTCATGAGCGCCGGGAGGTCGTGGGCGCAATGTCCTGGTACAGTGTAACTTCTAGACATGTGCAATTCAGTTCAGCACGAATGTCTAATTTACCGAATTTTACCGTTTTCGGGCATTCGGACCGATCCGAATGCACGAAAACATATTTTGAACATTCCCGAATAGCCACGATAATACGAATAGCTGTAAATAACGAATGCATTCGTTATCCCTAAATGACGTAAAGAATTCATTCTGATAACAAAGATAATAAAAAGGATAAAGATGCAATTTGATTTTTCGGATCCATTCGGTATTCGGGTACATTCGGTAAATCTTTTTATTCTTTTTTTGGACTTTAGCGATCCTAAAAAATTATGGAGATACCTTTTTTATTAAAATTTCGTAGGGTACCATAAAAAAAATCATAATAAAATAGATACAGTAGTGATGGAAAAAATTGTATCTAACGAAATGTATCTTTTTTATTATGAAATGTTTATTCATTTTTAAACAGGGATCAATTTATGTGAGCGGGTAAAGCACTAAAAATGTAGCCGACAATAATAAAAATGTAGTGTGTGCGTGTTTTTCACTTTTCTAAAAAACATATTTTAGGTAGTACTACTACTCCCAGCATGGAACACACTCTTCCATGATGGGAGTAGTAGTTACCTGTACTAATTGACAGATCGCAGGGGTCCCTTGCAATCCTCTTGTATAAGGTATAGATGCGGTGGCCGCTCTTCTATGGTCCCCTGCACTCACGTATATATACACATATTCATATTTCCCGCAGAGCTGTGATTGGCCAGATGGTTCCAGCCAATCACAGCTCTCTGTGAGAAATAGGAATATGTGTATATATACGGCCGTGCAGAGGACCATAGGAGCGCGGCCGCCGCATCCATACAATATACAGGAGCATCACAGCGGGTGTCAGGAGTGATACCTGCAGTGATCTTTCCTTTACTACAAGTACTATTACTCCCAACGTGGAGCACACTCTGCCTCATGCTGGGAGCTGTAGTACCTGCATTAATAGACAGATCGCAGTGGGTGTCAGAAGTTACACTCTGCTGCGATATGTCTATTAATGCAGGTACTACAGCTCCCAGCATGGAGAAGAGTGTGCTCCATGTTGGGAGTATTAGTACCTGCAGTAAGGAACAGATCCCAGGGATGTCACTTCTCCTGACACCCGCTGCGATCCTCCTGATGTGAATGTCGGGATCAGCTGTTCTCAGGGCTACATAGCCGGGAGAACAGCTGACGCTGAGCCGTAGGTATACATCGTATATCTACTGCCCAGCAAGAACTTACAGTGAGCCTGCAATGTGTATACAGTATACACATTGCTGGCTCACTTAACCCCTTGCTGAGCTGTGCGCTATGTGCAAGCCCAGCAAGGGAAGATTTAACTTACACTGCTGGACAGTGTAGGTTAACCCTTTGGGCGTTATACACTATATACAGCTATCTCTAGATAGAAGACCTATATCGCAGTGAGTTAGGCCTGAGCCTTGCGGCAACGGCTGAATGATCTAAATTATAGAGTGTGTCATCCCCTAAGCACTCTGCAGTATCACCGGACCCAATATTTCCCCTAAATCCGGACGGATCTGCACATCACTCCCTAAATTCAGAAACTACAAGTTTAATGCAAGGTCCGCAACTTCTGCCAGTCGCTAAGCAACCTAAGAACTGTTATATGAGACTGTTACTACGCATTGGATATTGCAAGCACTGCAGTAAAGTTATTCAAGTTCAAGGTAAATCTGCTTGTGGACCTTCAGTCATTTCATTGCACCTATCGTTTCTGGGAAGGGCGGTGATAGGCCGGAACATGGATTCAGCATACCACCCCTCACCCTGGCGTCACGAGTGGCTGGGTTAATATTAACCCTCATATACCAACATTATACCATCCCTACCATACACCCCCCAAGGGCTACCACATGTATGTAGTGTATACAGAAGACGAAGTCCGCTTACTTCCCTCGAGTACCGGGCAGGTCCGTGTAGCTCCACCCCCTAGTGATGACGTCATTAGAGGGCGGAGCTACAGAAGGGAACAAGGCTAGTTAATCTGAAGCTCTGTTCAAATTGTCCGTTTTGCATAATGTTAACAGACCCTTCTGGCAGTGTCTACCCAGACAGGGAGACTCCAGCTGTTGCTAAACTACAACTCCCAGCATGCCCAGATAGCCAAAGGCTGTCTGGGAATGCTGGGAGTTGTAGTTTTGCACCAATTGGTGGCTCCCTGTTTGGGTAGACATTGCATCATGGGTGCTCTCCCCAGCGGACAGCGCCAAAAATGTCATAACCAATTTTTTGTGTTGTTTTTCTTTCTTCTCGTTTCAGATGCGTGTATACAGAGGATTACTGCGAATTTGATGGATTACGGCGGATTATTATTTTTTTCTTTTAATAAAATGGTTAACGAGGGCTGTGGGGGAGTGTTTTTTAAATAAAATAATTTTTCCAATGTCTTGTGTTTTTCTTTATTGAATTTTCAGGCTTAGTAGTGGAAGCTGGTCTTATTGACTGACTCCATTACTAAGACAGGGCTTAGTGCTAGCCCCAAAAACAGCTAGAGCTAACCCCCAATTATTACCCCGGTACCCACCGCCACAGGGATGTCGGGAAGAGCCAGTACCAAAAGGCCCGGAGTGTCAAAAATGGTGCTCCTGTTCCTAGGCGGTAACAGGCTGGCGTTATTTAGGCTGGGGAGGGCCAGTAACAATGGTCCTCGCCCACCCTGGTAACATCAGGCTGTTGCTGTTTGGTTGGTATTGTGCTGAGAATGAAAATACGGGGAACCCTATATGTTTTTTATTTTATTTAAATAAAAAAAATAAAAAAAAACGTAGAGGGTTCCCCGTATTTGCATTCTCAGCACAATACCAACCAAACAGCAACAGCCTGACGTTACCAGGGTGGGCGAGGACCATTGTTACTCTCCCTCACCAGCCTAAATAACGCCAGCCTGTTGCTGCCTAGGCCCAGGAGCGCCATTTTTTGACGCTCCGGGCCTGTTGGTACCAGCTCTTCCCGGCACCCCTGTGGCGGTGGGTACCGGGGTAATAATTGGGGGTTAGCACTAGCTGTTTTTGGAGCTAGCACTAAGCCCTGGCTTAGTAATGGATTCAGTCAATAAGACCGGCTTTCACTACTATGCCTGAAAATTCAATTAAATAAAAAACACACATTGGAAAAATTATTTTATTTAAAAAAACACTCCCCCACAGCCCTCGTTAACCATTTTATTAAAATAAAAAAAGTAATCCGCCATAATCCATTGAATCTGCAGTAATCCTCTGCATACATGGATCTGAAACGAGAAGAAAAAAACACAAAAAATTGGTTATGACATTTTTGGCGCTGTCCGCTGGGGAGAGCACCCATGATGCAATGTCTACCAAAACAGGGAGCCACCAATTGGTGCAAAACTACAACTCCCAGCATGCCCAGACAGCCTTTGGCTGTCTGGGCATGCTGGGAGTTGTAGTTTAGCAACAGCTGGAGTCTCTCTGTCTGGGTAGACACTGCCAGAAGGGTCTGTTCACATTATACAAAACGGACAATGTGAACAGAGCTTCAGATTAACTAGCCTTGTTCCCTTCTGTAGCTCCGCCCCCTAATGACATCATCACTGGGGGCGGAGCTACACGGACCTGCCTGATACTCGAGGGAGGAAAGCGGACTTCATCTTCTGTATACACTATATACAGCTATCTATAGATAGCTGTATATAGTGTATACTGCCCAAAGGGTTAACCTACACTGTCCAGCAGTGTAAGTTAACTCTTCCCTTGCTGGGCTTGCGCATAACGCACAGCTCAGCAAGGGGTTAAGTGAGCCAGCAATGTGTATACTGTATACACATTGCAGGTTCACTTTAAGTTCTTGCTGGGCAGTAGATATACGATGTATACCTACGGCTCAGCGTCAGCTGTTCTCCCGGCTCTGTAGCCCTGAGAACAGCTGATCCCGACATTCACATAAGGGCGATAGCAGCGGGTGTCAGGAGGAGTGACACCCGCTGGGATCTGTCCCTTACTGCTGGTACTAATACTCCCAACATGGAGCACACTCTGCTCCATGCTGGGAGCTGTAGTACCTGCATTAATAGACATATCGCAGCGAGTGTAACTTCTGACACCTGCTGCGATCTGTCGATTAATGCAGGTACTACAGCTCCCAGCATGGAGCAGAGTGTACTCCATTGTTGGGAGTAGTAGTACTTGTAGTAAAGGAAAGATCACTGCGGGTATCACTCCTGACACCCGCTGTGATGCTCCTGTATAATGTATGGATGCGGCGGCCGCGCTCCTATGGTCCCCTGCACGGCCGTATATATACACATATTCCTATTTCTCACAGAGAGCTGTGATTGGCTGGAACCATCTGGCCAATCACAGCTCTGCGGGAAATATGAATATGTGTATATATACGTGAGTGCAGGGGACCATAGAAGAGCTGCCGCCGCATCTATACAAGAGGATCGCAAGGGACCCCGGCGATCTGTCAATTAGTACAGGTAACTACTACTACCATCATGGAACAGTGTGTTCCATGCTGGGAGTAGTAGTACTACCTAAAAAATGTTTAAAAAAAAATGAAAAACACGCACAATACATTTTTATTATTGTCGGCTACATTTTTAGTGCTTTACCCGCTCACATAAATTGATCCCTGTTTAAAAATTTATAAACATTTCACAATAAAAAAAGATACATTTCGTTAGATACAATTTTTTCCATCACTTCTGTATCTTTTTTATTATTATTTTTTTATGGTACCCTACGAAATTTTAATAAAATCTCCATAATTTTTTAGGATCGCTAAAAAAGTCCAAAAAAGAATAAAAAGATTTACCCGAATGTACCGAATACCGAATGTCCGAGACAGCACCAATCACAATTGCCCAGCAGGAGTGAGGTGGCACTGGTGCCACCTCACGATCATGGTGATTGGTCGGCTGAGACCGGCTGATGAATCACTGCGTCTTCTGGGCTGTCCTGACGGCACCCGTTCTGCCCCTAGTCTGGAGGGCGAGAGCGGGTACCGACCATGTAGTGTGCAGCGGCGGGGAAAGCTTACTGTCGGCGGCAGGAAATGACTGGCAGCAGGAGGTGAGGCCTGTGTGCCTCCTACTGTTTCATAACTACAACTCCCAGCATGCACAGCCAAAGGGCATGCTGGGAGTTGTAGTTATGTAACAGGTGGAGACACCCTGGTTGGGAAACACTGTGCTGTACAGATGCAGTGGGGCCGGTATGAGAATAGCTCTTAGTGTAAGATTATATGGGAATGGTCCTAACCTTTGAAGTGGGAACTTGCACTTAATGCAGATTCCATTTCTTTGGAGCCAAAAGCAACACGAGTTGTGTGTCTCATCTTGTTCCTCCGCTGCTGCTGAAGCCGTCTCCAGAATTTTTGTGATCTGGAGTATTGTTATTGGAAGTCTCCTTGGCAGCTCTGGAAGACGGATATCATGGTAGAGACATCTGTGCCGAGAAACGAAGTTCCAGAAAAAACTTTTTGAAGGAGATTTATCATTCTTTTCAAACGTACGGCTTTTATATGACAATTGTTTTTTAACTTACTTTTGCTTATGTGTGACCTATTTATCAAAAAGTCGCACGACTTTGAAAAATAAATCGCACGGAAGCAAAACCTGGGAAACCCACTTGCAAAAGCCTTTTTTTAAAATAGAAAAGTTTTCCCTTATGTTAATAGCCAAAGTTCTTTATCTACCCTTTATTACCATTAGTGTTACTAGAGAGTGACTGGGAGGGGGTGTACTGCATCAGGTGACACCCTGACTGGCCTCCCTGGCACTAAATAGCTGCACTCCAACTATCCCGCAACAACCCATCCACCCTCCTCTGAAATTAAAAAAGTATTAAAAACACACTATGCCGCACCATGAATATCCGTACCCTGGGGGCTTTTTTGTTTAATTTTGAGCCCACATTTTGTGACGTTGGTGGGTGGAGACATGCGTCACCGCGCTGAGGAAGGAGTTTACATCAGGAAGGAAGGCAGCGCAGCACCAACAGGCACATAAACAATAGTGAAGCCACACAAAAAAAAAGCGGCTCGGTACATTACCCACCCCAAAATGTGCATGAAGCTGCATTACTATGGATTTTTTTTTTTTTTTTTTATGGAAAATTTTAGTGCCACATATGGGTTATTTACGTAGTCTGTAAAAATCTTACACAATTATTTTGTGCCTTATTCTATTTTTTACACAACATTTTCAAATATAGTGGGTACGCCAGCATGTACGTGTCCTACAATTAACAAGGTGTGCAGTGTGTATTTTTAACCATAAAATAATAGAGTTGTTATATAATTGTTTCTATAATTAACATTAAGCTTTGTGGTGTCCCGGTATAGGACCTATCCTGTACCATCCTTAAGTCCCCTCAGGAAGAGTCCCTTAGGTTCATAGGGCTCTCCTGCAGGGCTCCCCCCTTTTCTTATAAATGCAGTGTATATTCATTATGTGTATTAATTGTTCATATGTATAAATTTGTACAGTTTGTATAAAATGTATAGGACCTTCCTTGGTCATGTGATCTACTGTCATGTGATATACCCAGAGTTCCATCGGCACAGGAACCCCAGGCATTAGCAACCAATGGGCTTTAGTCCAGCCCCCTAGTATATAAGTGGCTGTAGTCTCTATACTCTCTTATTTCTTGGACTCAAAAGGAAGCACAAAGTCCTGTATACTGCAAATTCATCTCATCTAGACCAAAGCCAAAAGAAACACAACCACTTCTAAAACATGAGTTACAATTCTCTCTACAAATCCAGTGACTACTCCTCAGCTAAGGAATATATCAGTAGCACAGTGGTCTACCTAAATATCTCAATAATAACAAGTCCAAGCAAACCTGTGAGGTATCCTGTGTCCCGGTTGCCTCTGAAGGAACTGCATAATTGTAAAGACTGTTCCCTAAACAAGTAAACGTTCCAGTTTATTTAGAATCCTTGCTGTGGACATTCCTTTATTACAAACCGTTCTTGGGTTGATTGATGGCGGTTACCATACCAGAATAACCACATCCTGGCGTCACGAACACTAAGGGGTTAACAACATCTTGCCCCCAGGGTTTATACAACCAGACCCTGTTACATACTGCTACACCCCAGTCACCACATCTCAATGTAGTAGCAGCAACAGTGAGATAATGTCGAGTATGTATAACCATTGCAGACATCATGCATACCATACAGTGGGGATCAAAAGTTTGGGCACCCCAGGTAAAAATTTGTATTAATGTGCATAAAGAAGCCAAGGAAAGATGGAAAAATCTCCAAGAAGCATCAAATTACAGATTAGACATTCTTATAATATGTCAACAAAATTTAGATTTTATTTCCATCAATTACACTTTCAAAATAACAGAAAACAAAAAAATGGTGTCTGCAAAAGTTTGGGCACCCTGCAGAGTTAATATCTTGTACTGCCCCCTTTGTCAAGTATCACAGCTTGTAAACACTTTTTGTAGCCAGCCAAGGGTCTTTCAATTCTTGTTTGAGGTATCTTTGCCCATTCTTTCTTACTAAAGTTTTCCAGTTCTTTGAGATTTCTGGGCTGTCTGTCACGCACTGTTCTTTCAACATCTATCCAAACATTTTCAATTATGTTGAGGTTGGGAAATTGTGAAGGCCATGGCAAAACCTTCAGTTTACGCCTCTTGATGTAATCCCCCGTGGATTTCGAGGTGTGTTTAGGATCATTATCCATTTGTAGAAGCCATCCTCTATTTAACTTCAGCTTTTTCACAGATGGCATCAAGTTATCATCCAAAATTTGCTGAAGTTTTATTGAATCCATTTTTCCTTCTACTCGTGAGATGTTCCCTGTGCCACTGGCTGCAATACAACCCCAAAGCATGATTGATCCTCTCACCCATGCTTAACAGTTGGACAGAGGTGCTTTTCATTAAATTCTGTTCCCCTTCTTCTCCAAACGTACCTTTGCTCATTCCGGCCAAAAAGTTCAATTTTAACCTCATCGATCCACAGAACTTGTTTCCAAAACGGTCAAACGCTAATTTTTGTGGTGAGGATGTAAAAGAGGTTTTCTACTGATGACTCTTCCATGAAGACCATATTTGTACAAGTATGTTTTTATAGTGGAATAGTGTACCACAACTCCAGTGTCTGCCAGATCTTTCTGGGTTTTGAATTGTTTTTCTCACAATCCTGCGAGCTGTTCTGTTTGATATTTTTTTGGTCTTCCAGATCTTGTTTTAACTTCCACTGTTCCTGATGACTGCCATTTCTTAATTACATTCCGAACAGAGGATATTGACACCTGAAAATGTTTTGCTATCTTCTCATAGCCGTCTCCAGCTTTGTGAGCATCAACTATTTTCAGTTTCAGATTTCTAGACAACTGCTTAGAAGAACCCATGGTGCTGATTGTTGGGGCAAGGTCAGATCAGTCTGGGCATTTAAAACCTTTGAGATTCACATCACCTGGTCTTCCCAGATGATGATTGAGAACAATCCATGACACTGGCAGGTCTCAGCTGTGCAAAGGGGGCAGTGCATGCTATAAATTCTGCAGGGTACCCAAACTATTGCAGACGCCATCTTTTTGTTTTCTGTTATTTTGAAAGTGTAAATGATGGAAATAAAATCTAACTTTTGTTGACGTATTATAAGAATGTCAAATCTGTAATTTGATGCCTTTTGGAGATTTTTCAATCTTTCCTTGGCTTCTTTAATACAAATTTTTACATGGGGTGCCCAAACTTTTGATCCCCACTCTATATAGCAGTCAAATGTCAGTAAGATTGTCAGTCAGTCAAATGTGATAGTACTAATAATATGTGCATAGTCATTAGAGATGCATAATAATATGTAGGTATATCTCTATAAAAAAAACAATAATAAAAATAAATAAAGGTATTGTTGTAAAATGTAAAAGTATTGTTACCATATTCATGGCTGTGTTCTTAAAGGGGTACTCCGCTGCCCTGTGTCCGATGCTCCGCTTCCCAGCGTCCGGAAGTTTATTGTTCCGGACGCTGTGTGCGGGCTTCCGTGTTCAGGGCTGCCCCTCGTGACGTCACGCCGGCCCCCTTCGTGATGTCACGCCCTCCCCCTCAGCGAAAGACTATGAGAAGGGGGGCACGATGGCCATCATGCCCCCTTCCTATAGACTTTCATTGAGGGGGCGGGCATAACATCATGAAGGGGGCGGCGTGACGTCACGAGGGGCAGCCCTGAACACGGAAGCCCGCACACAGCGTCAGGAACAATAAACTTCCGGACGCTGGGGAGCGGAGCTTCCGACACAGGGCAGCGGAGTACCCCTTTAAGGAACCTTGTCTCAACCATTAAATGGTAAATTATATCCAGCAAGTACTAAAGTTAACCAATATCCTCCTGTTCCCAAGTTACAGAGCATGTATGGACATTTTAATGTGTACTGAAATTGGACGTTATAGTTAAATGCTTCAGAACTACATTCGGCCCAATGGCCATTTCGCTCCTCTCCCTAAGGGGACAGACGTTGAGGGCGACTTTCATTAAACAAGGGGATTTGAGGTGTCCCGGTACAGGACCTGTCCCTTCAGGAAGAGTCTCTTAGGTCCATAGGGCTCTCCTGCAGGGCTCCCCCCTTGTTGTCTCATATAAATGCAGTGTATATTCATTATGTGCATCTATTATTCATATGTATAAAGTTGTACAGTTTGTATAAAATGTATAGGACCTTCCTTGGTCATGTGATCTACTGTCATGTGATATACCCAGAGTTCCATGGGCACAGGAACCCCAGGCATTAGCAACCAATGGGCTTTAGTCCAGCCCCCTAGTATATAAGGTGCTGAAGTCTCTATTCTCTCTCTCTTATCTCTTGGACTTAAAAGGAAGCACAAAGTCCTGTATACTGCAAATTCATCTCATCTAGGCCAAAGCCTAAAGAAACACAGCCACTTCTAAAACGTGAGTTACAATTATCTCTACAAATCCAGTGACTACTCCTCAGCTAAGGAATATATTAGTAGCACAGTGGCCTGCATAAATATCCTCAAAACTACAAGTCCCAGCAAGCCTGCAAGGTATCCTGTGTCCCGGTTGCCTCTGAAGGAACTGCATAATTGTAATGACTGTTCCCTAAACATTTCAAGTAAAAGTTCCAGTTTATTCAGAATCCTTGCTGTGGACATTCCTTTATTACAAACCATTTCTGGATTGGTTGACGGCGGTTACCATACCGGAATAAACACATCCTGGCGTCACGAACACTAAGGGGTTAACAACATCTTGCCCCCAGGGTTTATACAACCAGACCCTGTTACATACTGCAACACCCCAGTCACCACATCTCAATGTAGTAGCAGGTAAACTCAGACTTACAAGTGGGTTGAGTTCAGTTCACATTGGGTGAGATATCAAAAAATTACTGTCATTTCTGTTCCAGCGATATTAATCACACCATTTTTTTTCTCCTCACATTTTTAAAGGTCTCTTGTGCTGCTTTTAAAATATTAACCCCTTAAGGACGCAGGGCGTATCCATATGCCCCCATTTCCGAGTCCTTAAGGACTCAGGGCGTATAGGTATGCCCTGCGTTCTTCCAGCTCCTGCCGTTCGCTGGGCATGGACCGGGATGCCTGCTGATATCGTTCAGCAGGCATCCCGGCATATTGCCCAGGAGGGGTCCAGAGGTCCATTCAGATGTGCGATTTGTGGTTATTCCGTGTCAATTGGGTCTCTGGTGACCCGGTGACCCGGAAAAAAAGGGTGAATGGGGCTGTCCGAGACAGCCCCATTCCCCCTTACTCAGCAGGAGTGAGGTGGCATGGGTGACACCTCACGATCACGTGATTGATCGGTCGAAGCAGCAGCAGGATTGGGCCCGGCGGCAGGATACAGTGCGGCGGTCCCGGCGGCAGGATACAGCAGGAGGTGAGGCCTGTTCACCTCCTGATGTTGCTTAGCAACAACTCTCGGCATGCAAAGCCAAAGGGAATGCTGGGAGTTGTAGTTTTGCAACAGCTGGAGTTCCAACTACAACTCCCAGCATGCCCTTTGGTAGTCTGTGCATGCTGGGAGTTGTGGTAATGCAACAGCTGGAGGCACATTTTTTCTATGAAAAAGTGTGCATCTAGTTTTTCATAACTACACCTCCCAACATGCACAGACTACCAAAGGGTATGCTGGGAGTTGTAGCAGTGTGCCTCCAGCTGTTGCAAAACTACAACTCTCAGCATGCCCTTCGGCTGTCAATGCATGCTGATTGTTGCAGTTTTGCAACAGCTGGAGACACATTGGTTGTGAAACAGAGTTTGTTACCTACCTCAGTGTTTTGCAACCAGTGTGCCTCCAGCTGTTGCAAAAATACAACTCCCAGCATGCACTGAGACTGTACATGCTGGGTGTTCTAGTTTTGCAACAGCTGAAGGCACAATGGTTGCGAAACACTGAGTAAAGTAACAAACTCTGTGTTTCCCAACCAATGTGCCTCCAGCTGTTGCATAACTACAACTCCCAGCATATATGGTCTGCCAGTGCATGCTGGGAGTTTTTCCAAATTTTCCATCGCAGCTCAAACTTACTGTAAATCTCCGCCCATGTGAATGTACCATAAAAACACTACACAACCAATGCCGTTACTGAGACATGGTTTAATGAAAGGAATAACTGGGACATATCCATACCAGGGTACTCTTTATACAGAAGAGACAGAGAAGGCAAGAAAGGAGGAGGAGTGGCCCTGTATGTGAAAGATAGCATAAAATCTAACCTAATACAAGTTAGTGAGGAAACCACAGAGTCAGTTTGGGTTACGTTGCAGTTTGGTAACCATGCAGTAACTCGTGTAGGTGTGATATACAGACCACCTGGCCAAGTTAAAGAAGTAGATGATCTACTAGTTGAAAAAATATCTAAAATGACAATGAAAGGAGAAGTTATCATTATGGGAGACTTCAATCTTCCGGATATAAACTGGAAAACCAAAATAGCTGATTCGGCCAGGAGTACAAATATTCTAAATTCCCTACTGGGATTATCTCTACAACAAGTGGTTGAGGAGCCAACGCGGAAGGAGGCCATTTTGGATTTGGTATTCACATATGGGGATTTGGTATATGATGTTATTGTAGGCGAAAGCTCTGGATCTAGTGATCACCAGTCAGTGTGGTTTAATATAAGAACAGTGAAGGAGTCACACCACACAAAAACAAAAGTTTTAGATTTTAGAAAAACAGAATTTTCAAAAATGAAATTAGTCATAAATGAGTCCCTATCAGACTGGAACAAATTACATGGAGTTCAGGAGAAATGGGACTACTTAAAAGACGCTTTATTGAAGGCAACAGAAAATTGCACAAGACTTGTCAGTAAAAGCAGAAAAAGGAAGAGACCACTGTGGTACTCAGCAGAAGTGGCCAAAATCATAAAAAACAAAAAACTAGCATTTAGTAATTATAAAACAACCAGAGCAATGAAGATAGGCAGAAAGAGACCAAGCAAGTTATAAGAACTTCTAAAGCACAGGCAGAAGAAAAACTAGCTCAGTCTGTGAATAAAGGGGATAAGACATTCTTCAGATATATAAATGAAAAAAGGAAATAAAAAAAAGGAATAACTAAATTAAAAACAAAGGAAGGAAGGCATGTAGAAGAGAATAAGGGGCTAGCCGACTGCCTTAAGTGAAGACAAATAAATCACAGGGGCCTGATGGGATACACCCAAAATTATTAAAAGAGTTTAGTGGTGAGCTAGCAAAACCGTTAGCAGATTTATTTAACCAATCAATGGTTAAAGGAGCCGTCCCGGAAGATTGGAAATTAGCAAATGTTGTGCCCATTCACAAGAAAGGTAGTAAGGAGGAATCAAGCAACTATAGGCCAGTAAGTCTGACATCAATAGTGGGGAAATTAATGGAAACCCTACTAAAGGATAAGATTGTGGAACATCTAAAATCCCATGGATTGCAAGATGAAAAACAACATGGGTTGACTTCAGAGAGATCATTTCAAACAAATCTTATAGATTTTTTTGACTGGGTGACTAAACTAATAGATGGCGGAGGGGCAGTAGACATTGCATATCTAAATTTTAGTAAGGTTTTTGACACTGTCCCACATAGAAGACTTATCAATAAACTACAGTCATAGAGCTTGGACTCCAATATTGTTGAGTGGATTAGGCAGTGGCTGAGTAACAGACAACAGAGGGTTGTAGTCAATGGAGAATATTCAGAGCAAGGTCTTGTCACCAGTGGGGACCTCAGGGATCTGTACTGGGACCAATATTGTTTAATATCTTCATTAGCGATATTACAGAAGGTCTCGATGGTAAGGTATGTCTTTTTGCTGATGACACAAAGATATGTAACAGGGTTGATGTTCCTGGAGGGATCCGCCAATTGGAAAAGGATTAAGGCAAACTAGAAGAATGGTCAGAACTCTGGCAACTGAAATTAAATGTGGATAAGTGCAAGATAATGCACCTGGGGCGTAAAAACCCTCAGGCAGAATATAGATTATTTGACACTGCCCTGACCTGAGTATCTGAGGAAATTGATTTAGGGGTAATTATTTCAGAAGACTTAAAGGTAGGTAGACAATGTAAAAGAGCAGCAGGAAACGCTAGCAGAATGTTTGGCTGTATAGGGAGAGGTATAAGCAGTAGAAAGAGAGAAGTGCTCATGCCGCTGTACAGAACACTGGTGAGACCTCAATTGGAGTATTGTGCACAGTACTGGAGGCCGTATCTCCAGAAGGATATAGATACTCTAGAGAGAGTTCAGAGAAGAGCTACTAAACTAGTACATGGATTGCAGAATAAAACTTACAAGGAAAGGTTAACCCCTTAAGGACCAAGGGCGTACAGGTACGCCCTTGGTCCTGCTCTCCTGATATAACGCGGGGTTACACAGTAACCCCGCGTCATATCACGGCGGGCCCAGCGTCATAGTGAAGCCAGGACCCGCCTCTAATAGCGCGCAGCGCCGATCGCGGCGCCGCGCGCTATTAACCCTTTAGCCGCGCGCTCAGAGCTGCATCGCGGCATCCCGAACAGCTGACAGGACAGCGGGAGGGCCCCTACCTGCCTCCTCGCTGTCCGATCGCCGAATGACTGCTCAGTGCCTGAGATCCAGGCCTGAGCAGTCATGCGGCAGAATCGTTGATCACTGGTTTCTTATGAGAAACCAGTGATCAATGATGAAGATCAGTTTGTGCAGTGTTATAGGTCCCTATGGGACCTATAACACTGCAAAAAAAAAAGTGAATAAAGATCATTTAACTCCTCCCCTATTAAAAGTTTGAATCACCCCCCTTTTCCAATAAAAAAAAAAAAAAACACAGTGTAAATAAAAATAAACATATATGGTATCACTGCGTGCGGAAATGTCCGAATTATAAAAATATATCATTAATTAAAACACTCGGTCAATGGCGTGCGCGCAAAAAAATTCCAAAGTCCAAAATAGTGCATTTTTGGTCACTTTTTATATCATTTAAAAATGAATAAAAAGCGATCAATAAGTCCTATCAATGCAAAAAATGGTATCGTTAAAAACTTCAGATCAGGGCGTAAAAAATTAGCCCTCATACTACCCATACACAGAAAAATAAAAAAGTTATAGGGGTCAGAAGATGACAATTTTAAACGTATTAATTTTCCTTCATGTAGTTATGATTTTTTCCAGAAGTCCGACAAAATCAAACCTATATAAGTAGGGTATCATTTTAATCGTATGGACCTACAAAATAAAGATAAGGTGTCATTTTTACCGAAAAATGTACTACGTAGAAACGGAAGCCCCCAAAAGTTACAAAACTGCGTTTTTTTTTTTCAATTTTGTCGCACAATGATTTTTTTTTCCGTTTCACCGTAGATTTTTGGGCAAAATGACTGATGTCATTACAAAGTAGAATTGGTGGCGCAAAAAATAAGCCATCATATGGATTTTTAGGTGCAAAATTGAAAGAGTTATGATTTTTTAAAGGCAAGGAGCAAAAAACGAAAATGCAAAAATGGAAAAAACCCCGGTCCTTAAGGGGTTAAAGGACCTTAACATGTATAGTTTGGAAGAAAGAAGAGACAGAGGGGATATGATAGAGACTTTTAAATACATAAAGGGAATCAACAAGGTAAAGGAGGAGAGCATATTTTAAAGAAGAAAAACTACCACAAGAGGACATAGTTTTAAATTAGAGGGGCAAAGGTCTTTGCAGTAATATCAGGAAGTATTACTTTACTGAGAGAGTAGTGGATACATGGAATAGCCTTCCTGCAGAAGTGGTCGCTGCAAATACAGTGAAGGAGTTTAAACATGCATGGGATAAGCATAAGGCTATCCTTCATATAAGATAGGGCCAGGGACTATTCATAGTATTCAGATTATTGGGCAGACTAGATTTCTCCTTAACGTTGCTGCTATTCTTGTGAAACACCTAAAGGGTTAACACACTTTCTGAATGTCAGTTTGAATACTTTGGGGGGTGCAGTTTTTATAATGGGGTCATATATGGGGTATATCTAATAAGAAGACCCCTCAAACGCACTTCAAAACTGAACTGGTCCCTGAAAAAATTTTGTGGAAAATTGGAAAATTGCTGCTGAACTTTGAAGCCCTCTGATGTCTTCCAAAAGCAAAAACATATCAACTTCATGATGCAAATATAAAGTAGACATATTGTATATGGGAATCAATATATCATTTATTAGCAATATCCATTTTCCTTAAAAGCAGAGAGTTTCAAAGTTAGAAAAATGCAAAATTTTCATGAAATTTGGGGATTTTTCACCAAGAATGGATGCAAGTAACGATGAAAATTTACCACTGTGTTAAAGTTGAATATGTCGCGAATAAACAATCTCGGAATCAGAATAATCAGTAAAAGCATCTTAGAGTTATTAATGTATAAAGTGACAGTGGTCAGAATTGCAAAAAAGGGCTGAATCCTTAAATGGGTACTCCGCCCCTACACATCTTATCCCCTATCCAAAGGATAGGGTATAAGATGTCCGATCGCCGGGGTCCCTCTGCTGGGGACCCCCGGGATCGCCGCTGCGGCACCGCACTATTATTACTGCACAGAGCGAGTTCACTCTCTGCGTAATGACGGGTGATACAAGGGACGGAGCAGCGTGACGTCACAGCTCCGCCCCTTGTGACATCACGGCCCACCCCCTTAATGCAAGTCTGTGGCAGGGGGTGTGGCAACCGCCATGCCCCCTCCCATAGACTTGTATTGAGGGGGCAGGTCGTGACGTCACGAGGGGGCGGAGCCGTGACATCACGATGCTCCGTCCCCTGTATCACCCGTCATTACGCGCAGAGCAAACACGCTCTGTGCAGTAACAATAGAGGTGTGGCGCAGCAGAGATCCTGGGGGTCCCCAGCAGTGGGACCCCGGCAATCTTCCATCTTATCCACTATCCTTTGGATAAGGGATAAGATGTCTAGGGGCAGAGTACCCCTTTTAGGTGAAAAAGGGCTCTGTCCTTAAGGGACTAAAATATGTGAGAGTTATTTTTCGCAACCCTTTTTTTTCCGTCAAAATTGCTGAGTTTGTCACCAAATTTTGAATCATGGAAAATTCTGGCGGAGCATCTCATATAATATTCCATGATTACCAGTGCCCATACAAGCAATTACTATAGGAATACAACATGTCCAGGGGTTAAATGTGAGTGCAAGTGCAGTGACCATAAAACATTTATTTATTTATTTTTAGCAGTTTGGGGACAGGGGGGGGGTTAACTTTCGGTTTCCCCATTCTGCCCACCCACAATAGGTGGGTCAGAACGGGGAAACCGTCAGGGACCGTCACCGAAGTCCACTTACCCATCGGTGGCAGCAGCGGGCAGCGATCGGCGGCAGAAGAGGATGGCGGTACGGCTCCCTGGATCCTACGGAAGCTGGTGAGTTGCCTAGCAATATCTGGAGGGCCACAATTTGGAGATCACTGTGCAGTGGTCTCTAAACTGTAGCCCTCCAGATGTTGCAAAACTGCAAATCCCAGCGTGCCCAAACAGCAAACAGCTGTCTTGGCATGCTGGGAGTTGTAGTTGCGTACCTCCAACTGTTGCATAACTGTAGGGTGGGCCATTTATATGGATACACCTTAATAAAATGGGAATGGTTGGTGATATTAACTTCCTGTTTGTGGCACATTAGTATATGTGAGGGGGGAAACTTTTCAAGATGGGTGGTGACCATGGCGGCCGTTTTGAAGTTGGCCATTTTGAATCCAACTTTAGTTTTTTCAATAAGAAGAGGGTTATATGACACATCAAACTTATTGGGAATTTCACAAGAAAAACAATGATGTGCTTGGTTTTAACGTAACTTTATTCTTTCATGAGTTATTTACAAATTTCTGACCACTTACATAGTGTTCAATGTGCTGCCCATTGTGTTGGATTGTCAATGTAACCCTCTTCTCCCACTCTTCACACACTGATAGCAACACCGCAGGAGAAATGCTAGCACAGGCTTCCAGTATCCGTATACACTGCTATATACTACTATATACACCGCAGGAGAAATGCTAGCACAGGCTTCCAGTATCCGTAGTTTCAGGTGCTGCACAACTCGTATCTTCACAGAATAGACAATTGCCTTAAGATGACCCCAAAGATAAAAGTCTAAGGGGGTCAGATCGGGAGACCTTGGGGGCCATTCAACTGGCCCACGACGACCAATCCACTTTCCAGGAAACTTTTCATCTAGGAATGCTCGGACCTGACACCCATAATGTGGTGGTGCACCATCTTGCTAGAAAAAACTCAGGGAACGTGCCAGCTTCAGTGCATAAAGAGGGAAACACATCATCATGTAGCAATTTCGCATATCCAGTGGCCTTGAGGTTTCCATTGATGAAGAATGGCCCCACTATCTTTGTACCCCATATACTACACCATACCATAAATTTTTGTGTTCCAACAGTCTTGCAGGGATCTATGCAATGTGGGTTAGTGTCAGACCAATAGCAGTGGTTTTGATTGTTAAAGGGGTACTCCACCCCTAGACATCTTATAGCGAGATGTCTGATCGCGGGGGTCCCGCCGCTGGGGACCCCCGCAATATAGCATGCGGCACCCACCTTTTTTTCTGCTCGGGAAGCGCTGGAGGGTCTGAGTCCCGACCATGGGAACAGAAGTTTGTGATGTTATGACTCCTCCCTCATGTGACGTCACGCCCCGTCCCCTCAATGCAAGTCTATGGGAAGGGGCGTGAGGCTATCAGGCATCTTATCCCCTATCCTTTGGATAGGGGATAAGATGTCTAGGGGTGGAGTACCCCTTTAACTTCACCATTCACATAAAAGTTTGCCTCATCACTGAACAAATCTTCTGCGTAAACTGAGGGTCCTGTTCCAATATTTGTTTTGCCCATTCTGCAGCACCTGAAACTACGGATACTGGAAGCCTGTGCTAGTATTTCTCCTGCGGTTTTGCTATCAGTGTGTGACGAGTGGGAGAAGAGGGTTGCATTGACAATCCAACACAATGGGCAGCACATTGAACACATTTTAGAAGTGGTCAGAAACTTCTAAATAACTCATGAACATTAAAACCAAGCAAATCATTGTTTTTCTTTTGAAATTCGCAAAAAGTTTGATGTGTCACATGACCCTCTTTCTATTGAAAAAACAAAAGTTGGATTCAAAATGGCCAACTTCAAAATGGCCGCCATGGTCACCACCCATCTTGAAAAGTTTCCCCCCTCACATATACTAATGCGCCACAAACAGGAAGTTAATATCACCAACCATTCCCATTTTATTAAGGTGTATCCATATAAATGGCCCACCCTGTACATCTCCCAGCATGCCCTTTGGCGATCAGTACATGCTGGGAGTTGTAGTTTTGCAACAGCTGGAGGCACAATGGTTGGAAAATACTGAGTTAGGTAACAGAACCTAACTGAAGGTTTTCCAACCAGTGT
Organism: Hyla sarda; assembly: GCF_029499605.1. Classification (NCBI taxonomy): domain Eukaryota; kingdom Metazoa; phylum Chordata; class Amphibia; order Anura; family Hylidae; genus Hyla; species Hyla sarda. The sequence goes on along the minus strand of NW_026610449.1, from coordinate 98,061 downwards.
GCCTCCAGCTGTTGCAAAAGTTCAACTCCCAGCAGGCACGGTCTGTACAGGGTACATTCACACGGGCGAGTTTACAGTGAGTTTTCCGCTTCAATAAAGAAAAATGTATCGTATGGCAGTGTTTCCAAAACGGAGCCTCCACCTGTTGCAAAGCAACGACTCCCAGCATTTCCAGACAGCCAAAGACTGTCCAGGCATGCTGGGAGTTTAGCAACAGCTGGAGGCACCCTGTTTGGGAATCACTGGCGAAGAATACCCCTATGCAATCAATAATTTAGTCCTCAAATGCACATGGCCCAGTCGTATTTCAAGGAAACAGTTTAGGGACACATATGGGGTATTTCCGTTCTCGGGAGAAATTGCACTACAAATTTTGGGGGGCTTTTTCTCCTTTTACCCCTTATGAAAAGGAAAACTTGGGGGCTACACCAGCCTGTTAGTGTAAAAAAATTAAAATTTTTACACTAACATGCTAATGTTTCCCCATACTTTTTATTTTCACAAGCGGTAAAAGGAAAAGCACGTAAATACAACATATGTGGGTGTAAAATGCTCTCAGACGCACAACAAGGCTCAGGAGTGAGAGCCCACCATGACCATTTGAGGCCTAAATTGGTGATTTGCACAGGGGTGGCTGATTTTACAGTGGTTTTGACATAAACGCAAAAAAATAAATACCCACATGTGACCCCATTTTGGAAACTACAACCCGCACAGAACATAAGGGGTATAGTGAGCCTTAACACTAAATAATTTTCATTAAAGTTGGATGGGAAAATGAAAAAAAAAAAATAAATCACTAAAATGCTGGCATTACCCTAAATTTTTCATTTTCATAAGGGAAAATAGGAAAAAAAGCCCCCCAAAATTTGTTCTTCAGATTAAGAACATACCCCATATGTGGATGTGAAGTGCTCTGCGGGTGCACTACAATGCTGAGAAGAGAAGGAGTGCCATAGGGCTTTTGAAGATAAATTTTGTCCGGAATTGAAGGCCACGTGTGTTTACAAAGCCCCCATAGTACCAGAACAATGGACCCCCCCCCCCCCCCACATGTAATCCCATTTTGGACACTACACCCCTCATGTAATGTAATAAGGGGGTACAGTGAGCATTTACACCCCACAGGTGTCTGACAGAATTTTGGAACAGTGGTCCTTGAAAATGAAAAATGCATTTTTTCATTTGCACAGCCCACTGTTCCAAAGACCTGTCAAACGCCAGTGGGGTGTAAATGTTCACTGCACCCCTTATTAAATTCTGTGAGGGGTGTAGTTTCCAAAATCGGTTCACATGTGGGGGGTCCACTGTTCTGGCACCACGGGGGCCTTTGTAAACGCACATGGTCCCTGACTCCCATTCCAAACAAATTCTCTCTCCAAAAGCTCAATGGCGCTCCTCCTCTTCTGAGCATTGTAGTGCGCCATCTCCAGAGATCTTGAGACCAGAGAAGTAGATTGTCGATATTACTGATCAGTATTAAAAATCAAAAGATAGCTATTAACAGTTATAATTTAATAATGGGAATAAGTATCTCCTCCAATAAAAAAATTAATTCCCCCTCTTCCCATTTTACAAATAAAAATTTGTAAAAAAAAAAAAAAATTTGTCAACATATTTGGCATAACAATGTCCAGAAAAGTCAGAATTATTAAAATATAGTGTTAATGATTCCATATGGTGAACGGCATAAAACGTAAAAATAAAAAAAGTCCAATGCTGAATTGTGATCACATCCCAGAAAAAAATAAAATAAAAAAAAGTCATCAAAAATCACATGTACGCAAATGTGGTACCGATAAAAACAACAAATCACAGATTAAGTGCCAATACAAGCATAACCATATGAATAAAACATGTCCAGGGGTTAAATGTGAGTGCAGGTGCAGTGAACATGAAAAATTCAGGACAACAGGTTTTCATTTTTGTGCTTAAGTTTTTTCCTCCTCACCTTCTTAAAATCATAACACAGACTCCTATAAGGGCTGTTTTTTTGCGCCACATATTGTACTTTGTAATGACATCAATCATTTCACCACAAAATCTACAGCAAAACGAGAAAAAAAATATTAGTGGGGCAAAATTGAAAAAAAAACAAACACCATTTTGAATTTTTTTTTAGGGACTTCCGATTCTACACAGTGCACTTTTCGGTAAAAATGACACCTTGTTCTTTAGATCCATACAATTAAATTGATATCCAGCTCATTAAGGTTTGATTTTGTTTAACATTAAAAGTTATAACTTTTTGCACCAAAATTAGTACCTTTAAAATTGTCCTCTTCTGACCTCTATGACTTTTTCCGTATGCAGGGATGTATACGGAAAAAAATTAGCCCTCGTACAATTTAAAACGTACTTACAATGTTCAAAAAGTTTGATTTTTTTTTTAAACAGTACAAAAAGAGTAAAGCGTGTACCCAAACATTGACCCACAGTATAAAAAGAACATGTCGGTGTTATCATACACTTCACTGTGTAAAAATAAAAACTATCAAAAGTTGCAAAATTGCGGTTTACTTCTCAATTTCCTGCCGCAAATAATATATATACATTTTTATAGTACCATATATTTTATGTTAAAATTGGAGATTTTCCTATCCTTGGTGAAGGAAAATATAGATTTTATTAAAGACAAAACGCGAGTATTATGCTTTTAAAACTTCATTTACTGATCAGCAGCAAAAGAATATTAAAATGATTACAGAAGAAAAAACTTTAAATATAATAAATGATGTAGCCAAACATGCTGGCATTTAATACCAGCCAATCAGAATATAGTGCTGGATATAACATTGGCAGTTATCAGGAACACTTCCTTCTTCTTTGCAGCGAAGGTAAAACAGTTCACAACTTGAGGAAATAGTAGACCGGAAAACTCAGGATTAACTTCTTAACAGAGGAAGATCTTCTGGAACATCGTAGAGACCACCAGGCGTGAAGCTTTATCAGGAGGCTGAAAATATAAGCAAGAAAAATAATAATTACAGGGATGGGATCTTAGGGTGGGATAATACTCGCGTTTTGTCTTTAATAAAATCTATATTTTCCTTCACCAAGGATAGGAAAATCTCCAATTTTATAAAAAGACAAAACGCTCCTATTATGCTAGTTTAAAGCTAAGCGTAACATATGGTATAAGTTAACATCAAATGCATTACCATGGAGATATAAAACATGCATTACAGAAGTGTCATAGAGACATGAGATTGGGGTTTAAAATAGAAAGTTTTAAACGTAGAGTCAGATGACCAATTAGCCGCTTTAAGAATATCCGAGAGAGTAGCACCCGATTGAAATAACTTAGTGGATACGGCTCCTCTGGTAGAATGAGCGCCAAAAGTAGATATATCAATGTCGGCCATTCCCATAGTTAATTTAACCCAGCGGGCTAAAGTAGTGGAGGAGACAGGTCTGTGGGGTCTGCAAAAGGAAATAAGAAGCTGAGAAGATGAAGAAGATCTTAAGGATTGAGTCCTTAATTCATAAGAACGTAGACAACGGACCACACAGAGTTTGTGTTGATGAGGAAATGCAGGATAGAAGACCGAATGAAGATTAGTCTTGGTGCGACGATAAACAGTGAATATTACACCTTCGGGTGAATATTGCATCCTAGATATATCTAAAGCCCTAACATCGGAAATGCGTTTGATAGATATAAGACAAAGAAGAACAGTGAGTTTGAAGGAGAGAAATTTTAAGGATAGGGAATCATTATCTTCCCAGGATACAAATAGATCAAGTATGAGATTGACATCCCAGGTGGAATTGTATTTGGGTAAAGGAGGGCGACGGAAACGTATGCCCTTCAAAAGTCTACACACAAGAGGGTGTTTACCTGCTGGGATGAAGTCAATGAGAGGATGTGTGGCAGAAATAGCTGAACGATAAAGATTAATCGTTCTATACGCCTTTCCCGAATCAAAGGAAGCAGAAAGAAAATTTAAGATGTCAGATACAGATGCTTGTAAGGGATCCAGATCCCGTTGAGAGCACCAACGAACCCAAACTTTCCAGGCTGATCTGTAAGCAGATCTGGTACCTGGAGCCCAAGCGTCTGATAGGAGTTCCCTAGTTGTGAAAGAAAATGAAGAGGTCGTTCCGGAATTCCCGATATTAGCCAAGCAATAAGGATGAGTTGATCTGACAAGATCAGAGGGTGGGAATTGCCAAGAGGATCTTGGAGAAGATCTGGAAAGGACGGAAGAATCCGGGGGTAATCTATTAAGAGACGTAGAAGTTGAGGGAACCATGATTGAGTGGGCCACCAAGGTGTGATGAGGACCATAGTTGACTTCCGTAGCGAAGTTTGAAGAAGAACTCGAGGAATAAGATTGAAAGGAGGAAAGGCATAGAGTATTTGTGGAGGCCAAAATTGGAGGAAAGCATCTACCCCCAGAGCCTCTGGATCTGGTTTCCAACTGAAAAATTGTGGTATTTGGTAATTCAGACGTGAAGCGAACATGTCGAGGAAGAGAGGGCCCCATAGTAGGTTGACATGTTTGAAAACTTCTGGATGAAGTTTCCAATCGCTGAAGTCCGTAAGGTATCGGGAGTTCCAGTCTGCGATGGAATTGGAGATTCCCGGAAGGTATTCCGCCTTCAAAGTAATGTGTCTGTCGAGACAAAAATGCCAGAAATCTTTGGCAATATCGGCAAGGGCTTTGGAAGTTGTACCACCTAACCGATTTATATATTGGACCGCTGATATATTGTCCATGCGAAGTAAAACACAGCAATGAGATAAATTCTTCGCAAAGCTCTTTAGAGCGAAGGACCCAGCTAAAAGTTCTAAGCAGTTGATGTGTAGAGTGGCTTCGGAAGGAGACCATTTCCCTCCAGTAGAGAGGGAGTCGCATCGAGCTCCCCATCCTGACAGACTCGCATCTGATTCTATAATGATGTCTGGATTGGGGTTGAATATTGTTTTCCCATTCCATATCTGGATGTGAGAGAGCCACCAAAGGAGTTCTTCTCTGGCATCCGGGGATAGACGAATCTCGTCTGAATATCCTAGGCCTTCTCTCAGGTGCTGAATTTTTAGGCGTTGAAGGGCTCGATAATGCAGAGGAGCCGGAAAAACCGCCTGAATTGAAGCTGAAAGAAGACCTACTATCCGAGCAATAGCTCTCAAAGAAATCAGGTCCTTCTGAAGAAGTTGACGAATTTCTTTCCTTATAGTCTTCAATCTCTTGGGAGGAAGACTCAACGTGGTTGACTGAGTGTCGACCAGAAATCCCAGGAATTCTATTTCTTGAGAAGGTTGAAGAATGGATTTCGTATGGTTGATAAGAAAACCCAGGTTGGTGAGGAGAGACAGAGTCCAATCCCTGTGAGAAAGAAGAAGGGATTTGGATTGCGCCATGAGGAGAATGTCGTCTAGATAGATGATGAGACGGACACCTCGACTCCTGAGCAGAGCGACAATAGGTTTCAGAAGTTTGGTGAAACACCATGGGGCCGAGGATAGGCCGAACGGAAGGCAAGTGAATTGCCACTTCTGATGGTTCCAAAGAAATTGAAGAAAGACTTGAGAGGAAGGGTGAATTGGAACTGTTAAGTAAGCGTCTTTCAGGTCTATCTTGATTAACCAATCGTCTTTTAACAGCATGTCTCTTAAGAGATGAATGCCTTCCATTTTGAAATGTCTGTACACAACAAAATTGTTGAGTAGTCTCAGATTGATTACAGGTCTGTGACCTCCGTCTTTCTTTTTTACAAGAAATAAATTGCTGAGGAAACCCGGAGCATGTACCGGAACAGACATGATAGCCTTTTTTACAATAAGATCTTTTACCTCTGAATCGATCAGAATTTGATCTGAGGTTGAAAACGTGATGGGATGTGGAAGTGCAATTTGTACAGGTGGATACACAAATTCTATTAGAAAACCCGAGACAGTATTTAGGATCCATGAGTCGGAAGTAATCATAGTCCAATTTTTTAAAAAATGGATGATTCTTCCGCCTAATGGAATGTCTGGGAAAGAAACAGGACGGCTTACCTGAAGATGTCTTCGCACGGGGTACTCCACGCTGTCCTCTAGCACGCCATGGTCTTGCACGATAGGGGAAGAAGGGGGTAGGGATGGATGGTGTGTTTGTATACGGTTGGTTATATTGGTTGAATTGATAGGAGCCTCTGGACATAGTCCTGGATGGGTGAGAACGGCCGGGGAAGCGGCTCCTTCCTTTCCCGGCCCTATTGAAAACCCGTTGGGAAAAAACTTTTTTAAGAGAACTTTGGGCCTTGGTAATGGAGGAGAAAAGGCCCACATATTTCCCCATGTGGTGTATAAAATCTTGCCCAAATAGCATGCCTTCAGTGGGCTTTTCAGGGTCGTTTGAGGCAAGATTTGTAAGTTGGGGGTCAATTTTTAATAGAATTGAGCGTTTTCGCTCCGTGGTTAAAGAAGAATTTGCGTTTCCGAAGAAACAAATGGCACGTTGTGCCCATCCCAATAACACCTCCGTATTAACGGGTATATTAGAAGCAGAGGCTTCTTCTGCCAGGTCCAATATTTTGGTAAGAGGGCCAAGGAGGTCCATAAGTTTGTCTTGGCACGAACGAAAACTCCGGTCTACCCCTTTTTTGGGGTTCTTTCCCGATTTCATCAGGAATTTTGTTAGGATTGGGTCAAGTTCCGGAGTGAGGGATGAATTATGGGGAAGAGTTGGCCTTGGGCATTCTGATTTCAATTTATTTCTGGTGGATTTGTCCAGACCTTTATTAACCCTGCCCGAGAGGAATTTAGCCACCTTAGGTAAAGGAAGCCATTCTCCCGATCTTGGATGGTGAATCAAAGAGGGATCAAAATAAGTCGGGTCTGAGTCTATGGCAATAAAATCATCCTGATTATCAGGGTCATCGGCAATTTCCCCACTTTCTGCCGAGGAAGAATCTGATTCTTCAATAATATTAATAACTTCTTGAGACTCATCTGAGTCATCTGAATGGGATTCGACAAAAGAGTCTGGTTTTGTCCGCTTAGCGGATTTTCTAGCCCTTTTATAAGAAACTTCCTCTTGGGCAGAGGGTATGTTGTGTTTGCTAGGAACACTGTCATGATGACCTTTTTTAGGTCTAGTTTGGTGAGTGTCTTGGCGGGCTCCTTTAGACGATTTTTTATAAGGAGCTTTGCCGTCTGAAACATGATGGCGTTTAGATATCGCTTTCTTTGGTGCCTGAAAGCCTTTGGCCAATTTAGAAACAGAGGTGACAGGGGACCAATATACCTCTGACGGAGTAGTAGGTCCCGGATTTGTGGAAGGACCGGCTTGAGACAGGACCATGGCTAGTGATTTAGAAAAACTATCCTGAAGGACCGCAACAGCAGATTGGACCGCTGATTGTACCGAGCGGGATACAGAATTATCCACCATGGATTGAAAAATATCATGGTTAACATTTTCAGAGAGTACAGATGGTGGGCGAACTTCTCTAACAGTGTTTCCTTCAGAAACATCCATTATGAGATAATAGTGGTAAAAATGCAAATTTTTTAGGACAGGAGGTTAAAATATATATAACCTGAGGGAAATAGGTAGTGGAAAATTATATATATATATCTATATATATATATACAGATAGTTAAATCTTAATACCCACTAGAATTGGAAACACTGAGGTGAAATTATGTGTAAGATATATAAACTGGCCAGAAAATGGCAGTAGATGATATAGTAATTAAATATGTTGTGAAAGAATAACTAAATATATGTTTTCATGTATGAAAAGACCGGGATATGCGGAGAGTACAATTGCCTGACGGGAATCCGACTGTCGCCTCAAACGAGTGACAGGATTCCCGCCAGACGCAACAGGTGAGGACCACTCTGCTGCAGATCTCGCGAGACTCGTAGCCGAAATCCCGGAAGAGACAAGATGTCGGCTGTGGCGCAGTTGAAATAAGGTGTCCGCACGCAGGAGACTGGATCGGAAGAGAAGGTAATCAAAATAAGTAGGGTATGAACATAAACGTATGTTAATAGCCTGGGGGGATAAACGGAACGGCGAAATGCGCAATTAAAGGAAAAAGTATGTAAGGGACAACGGAGGCACGGATAAAGGAGTAATAGACTAGCAATATTGAAAGAAATATATATGGATAAAACTAAATACCTAAAGGGGGTATATAGGGAATAAAAGAGAAAGAAAAAATAATAATAAATGAATGAAATATAATTTATTAAAGGAAATAAACAGTATACAATTAAGATAAATAAAGGTAATACAATTCTATATATAAGTATACAGAATTAATTGAAACAAGGGTAAAATAATAATATTAAAGGAGAAAATTTTTTACTCATCTGTGTGTACTGCTGAGCAGCAAAAGAAGAAGGAAGTGTTCCTGATAACTGCCAATGTTATATCCAGCACTATATTCTGATTGGCTGGTATTAAATGCCAGCATGTTTGGCTACATCATTTATTATATTTAAAGTTTTTTCTTCTGTAATCATTTTAATATTCTTTTGCTGCTGATCAGTAAATGAAGTTTTAAAAGCATAATAGGAGCGTTTTGTCTTTTTATAAAATTAAAGGTTTCATTACAAAGTACAGTTGGTCGCAAAAGAAACAAACCCTCATATGGGTCTTTAGGTTGAACATTTTAAGATTTATGGCTCTTAGAAGGGGAGGAGGAAAAATTTTAAACATAAAAATGAAACTGTCCTTTGTCCTCAAGACCAAAATGGGCTGTGACTTCTAAAGGGGTTAAAACTGTAATCTTCAAATCCTTTGTAAACCCCCAGTATATAACTGTACATAGTGTAAGTAAAGTACAGTACAGCCATTACAATGGATACACATACACGTGATGTCATCTGCTGTGACATCACACATCAAAGAGACTTTCTCCAGGGTAGAATCCAATCCCTAACACTTATTTCCTCGGTTCGGCGGGTGAACACGTTCTCCTACTAGACCTGCGCTTATTTTGCAAATTGAAGAGAATTTTGTCTATTTAGGCAAAAGGATCCTGTAGGGACGGTGACCATGAAGCTAAGAGGTAGGAATAATGAAAACTTCCAAAATTTCAGTTTATAAATGGATTTAACATGAATGTATTAGTGTAAAGTTAATATAGTAGAGTTCTGAATGCTTGGAGCGGGCGGTGCGGGTCGTGACATCACGGCCACGCCCCCTCAATGTAAGTCTATGGGAGGGGGTGTGGTGTGATGTCACGAGGGGCGTGGCTGTGACGTTACGACCCTGTCACCCAGTGTTCTGAATAAAGGCTAGGTGCTGCACAGAGATCACTGGGTCCCAGCTGCGGGACCCCGGCGATCAGACATCTTATCCCCTATCCTTTACATAGGGGATAAGATGTCTAGGGGCAGAGTACCCCTTTAAGTCTCTTACAGCAATTGGGTAAAGGTTTACTCCTGTGAGATAAATGATTTTGTGTGAACATACACACAGACATATATATATATATATATATATATATACATAAATACATGAATGAATATAGGTCTAATATATTGTATCCTGTCGCTATTTTGCAGATATCCCAGTTCTATCGGTGCCTGTCGTGTGTCTCATACATTACGTGACGAGTTTCCTTTGGCGGTATACTAACCTATATCATTATAAGGTCACTCCACCATATTATGAGATCCATAAAATACCTGGGAAGAAGATTAAGCACCGTGGTCAGCGAGCAGATGTGGCTATTGACATGGCTTTAGGTGACAATTCAGACCCACATGAATTCAGGCACAGCGATCATGTGACAGTCACCATGGCGGATAACCAGATGGATTTACCAACAACCTCTGAAGATGCCTCGGAGCCCAAAGTGTCTTGGCTGCAGCGGACTTGGCAATATGCTAAAAGCAAACTGAAGTGGTCCAATTATGTATCCAATGTGTGGGTTGGAGCATGGGCCATGGCCAACCGCACACTAACCGGCATGATGACCACATTCAAGATGCCATTTTACTTCCTACATACAAAGCTAAGAAGTATTACAGCAAAGGCCATTGACGATCAATGTGAACCAGTTTAACAAGATGCTGATTGGGTCACACAAGGTCTGCATATGGTTGGGGGTGGGGGTGGGGAGGAGCCCGAAATGCAGCCACCTCCACGTGGTGGGCTCTGGGTCACTTGATACATTAACAAGTGAGCGAGGAGCTGCATAATTCAAGGCACATTTCCCATATTGGACATACAGCTTGTAATAGAGACAGAAGATATTGTCCACATGGAAACAAATTTTGCACATAAGTGGGAAAACAAGCCCCCCTATTGGATGATTAAGGAATCAGAGATCTGTATAAGGGGAGAGGTGGATTCCCAGGAATGGAGGATGACAATATAACTTTAGCATAATATCTCTGGATAAGTGGATATGGTAGAAACAGTATCATAATTTTTATTACTATTATTATTATTAACCCCTTAACTCCTTAAGGACCCAGGGCGTATGGATACACCCTGGTTTTTTTATCGTTAAGTACCCAGGGCGTATACATACGCCCGTGGGAATTCAGGTCCCCGCCGCGCACCGGTTGGGGACTGGACTGGGATGCCTCCTGAAATCATTCAGCAGGCATCCCGTGCAACATGTCGCCAATTCCGGGTCATACGGGTCTATGGTGACCCGGAATATAAGGGGGATATCGGTTGTCCGAGACACCCATGATCCCCCTGAAGGGATAGGAGTGAGGTGGCAGGGGTGCCACCCCTCCTATCCCTACTATTGGTCATCAAGAAGCGACGACCAATAGCAAATTGGGGGCAGGGGGGGTTAACTTTCGGTTTCCCTGTTCTGCCCACCCACAGTAGGCAGGGCAGAATGGGGAAACTGACAGGGACTGCCGCAGAAGTTTAATTACTCATGGGCGGCGGTAGCAGGCGGTGATCAATGGGGGTGATCGGCGGCAGAAGAGGAGAACGACGATGCGGCTCCTTGGATCCTACGGAAGCTGGTGAGTTGCCTGGCAACATCTGGAGGTCTACAGTCTGAGACCACTATACAGTGGTCTCTAAACTGGAGCCCTCCAGAAGTTGCAAAACTACAACTCCTAGCATGCCTACACAGCAGTTTGCTGTCTGGGCATGCTGGGATATGTAGTTTTGCAACATCTGGAGGGCCACAGTTTGGAGATCACTGTACAGCGATCTCTTAAACTGTGACCCTCCAGCTGTTGCAAAACTACAAATCCCAGCATGCCCAAACAGCAAACAGCTGTCTCGGCAAGCTGGGAGTTGTAGTTGCGTACCTCCAGCTGTTGCATAACTACGTCTCCCAGCATGCCCTTCTGCGATCAGTACATGCTGGGAATTGTAGTCTTGCAAAAGCTGGAGGCACACTGTTTGGAAAGTACTGAGTCAGGTCACAGAACCTAACTGAAGGTTTTCCAACCAGTGTGCCTCCAGCTATTGCTAAAGTACATCTACCAGCATGCATGGTCTGTCAGTGCATGCTGGGAGTTGTAGTTTTGAAACAGCTGGAGGTTTAACTCCCCATGTGAATGTACAGGGTACATTCACATGGGCGAGTTTACAGTGAGTTTTCTGCTTCAAGTTTGAGCTGCGGCAAATTTTTCGCCACAGCCCAAACTCCTAGTGGGCAACTCAACGTAAACCTCCGCCAGTGCGAATGTACCCTAAAAACACTACACTACATAATAAAGGGTAAAACACTACATATACACCCCCTTACACTGTCTCCCCCCCCCCCAATAAAAATGAGAAACGTATCGTATGGCCGTGTTTCCAAAACAGATCCTCCAGCTGCTGCAAAACAACAACTCCCAGCATTTCCGGACAGCCGCTCACTGTCCAGGCATGCTGGGAGTTTAGCAACAGCTGGAGGCACCCTGTTTGGAATCACTGGCGTAGAATACCACTATGTCCACTCCTATGCAATCCCTAATGTAGTCCTCAAATGCGCAAGGCGCTGTCTCATTTCGGGGCCCAGTCGTATTTCAAGGAAACAGTTTAGGGCCACATAAGGGGTATTTCCGTACTCTGGAGAAATTGCACTACAAATTTTGGGGGGCTTTTTCTCCTTTTACCCCTTATGAACAGGAAAAGTTGGGGGTTACACCAGCCTGTTAATGTAAAAAAATAAAAATGTTTACACTAGCATGCTGGCGTTGCCCCCTACTTTTTATTTTCACAAGCAAGTAAAGGAAAAAAAGACCCCCAAAATTTGTAACGCAATTTCTCCTGAGCACGGAAATACCCCATATGTGGGCGTAAAATTCTCTGCGGACGCACAGCAGGGCTCAGGAGTGAGAGCACACTATGTACATTTGAGGTCTAATTTGGTGATTTGCACAGGGGTGGCTGATTTTACAGCGGCTCATTTTGGAAACTACACCCCTCACGGAACGTAACAAGGGGTACAGTGAGCCTTAACACCCCACAGGTGTTTGAAAATTTTTCATTAAATTTGGATGGGAAAATGAGAAAAAAAAACTAAACATAATATGCTGGTGTTAACCTAAATTTTTCATTTTCACAAGGGAAAATATGAAAAAGCCCCCCAAAATTTGTAACCCCATTTCTTCTGAGTAAGAACATACCCCATATGTGGATGTAAAGTGCTCTGCGGGTGAACTACAATGCTCAGAAGAGAAGGAGCACCATTGGGCTTTTGAAGATAAATTTTGTCTGGAATTGAAGGCCACGTGTGTTTACAAAGCCCCCATAGAGCCAGAACAATGGACCCCTCCCACATGTGACCCCATTTTGGAAACTACACCCCTCAAGTAATGTAATAAGGGGTACAGTGAGCATTTACGCCCCACAGGTGTCTGACAGATTTTTGGAACAGTGGTCCTTGAAAATGAAAAATGTAATTTTTCATTTGCACAGCTTACAGTTCCAAAGAGCTGTCAAACGCCAGTGGGGTGTAAATACTGGGTCTTCAATTTTCTCCTTAAACTTACTGCTATTCCTGTTAAACACCTAAAGGGTTAACAAACATTCTGAATATAATTTTGTATACTTTGATGGGTGCAGTTTTTATAATGGGGTAATTTATGGGGTATTTCTAATATGAAGACCCCTCAAATCCACTTCAAATCTGAACTGGTCCCTGAAAAATTCAGATTTTGAAAATTTTGAGAAAAATTTGAAAATTGCTGCTGAACTTTGAAGCCCACTGATGTCTTCCAAAAGTAAAAAAAAAAACATGTCAACTTTATGATGCAAACATGAAGAGATTGTATATGTGAATCAACATATAATTTATTTGATTACAAGGGGATGATGAAGGGGGGTGGGGATGATGAAAAGGGGATGATGACAAGGGGGTGATGAAGGGGGGTTGTGGGATGATGACAAGGGGATGATGAAGGGGGGGGTGATGACAGGCGGTGATGATGAAGGGGGGGGATGATGACAGGCGGTGATGATGAAGGGGGAATGATGACAGGCGGTGATGATGAAGGGGGGATGATGACAGGCGGTGATGATGAAGGGGGGATGATGACAGGCGGTGATGATGAAGGGGGGATGATGACAGGCGGTGATGATGTATTTCCTGGGATTTTGGGGTGAAATTAGGGGCCTCTGCCTATATTCGGGTCGGCTTATACTCGAGTATATACGGTGTGTGTATATATATCACATTTCTTTCAAAGCTGCAAAATTGTGTTCTTTAGCCATTTATTGGTTTTTGCTTATGTGTGCAAAAAAAAAAATGGTATTCAAAAGTGATTTATTGGTTTTTGCTTATGTAAGCCAAATTTATCAACCCCCTGTAGTAGTTTAATAAATGTGTCACACAAAAGCAAAACCAAAAGCAAGAAAAGATGGCAGCCCGGAACCACTATCCCACCGGACGACCTCCACACCGGACAGTCCTGCAGCACCGGACCAGCGGAGTACTGTCCCGCCGAGCGGAGGTGAGTACAGAACTAAAGGGGGTGAGAGGGGGGGCTGGATGATGTTGAAGGCCGCAGTGGTCTTCAACCCTTCGGACCTCCAGAGGTTTCAAAATTACAACTCCCAGCAAGCCCGGACTATACAAAAGGACCCCGACGTCCTAGGGACTCTGGCTATGGGGACCTATAAACAGGTACCGTATAGGATGCGGTACCGGGACACCACACGTGCCTCAAGCTGTTGCATAACTACAACTCCCAGCATGCCCTTTGGCCATCAGTGCATGCTGGGAGTTGTAGTTTTGCCACAGCAAGAAGCACACTGGTGACGAAACACAGTAAGGTAACAGAACCTAACTCAGTGTTTCCCCACCAGTGTGCCTCCAGCTGTTGCAAAACTACAACTCCCAGCATGCACTGACAGACCGTTTATGCTGGGAGTGTTCGTTTTGTAACAGCTGGAGGCACCCTGGTGGGGAAGCACTGAGTTTGTCTGTTCCCTAACACGGTTTTCCTCACCAGTGGGCCTCCAGCTGTGGCAAAACTACAACTCCCAGCATGCACGGTCTGTGAGTCCATGCTGAGAGTTGAAGTTTTGCAACAGCTGGAGGTTTGACCCCCCCCCCCCCCCCCCAATGATGTGAACGTACAGGGTATATTCACACAAGCTGGGGTTTACAGTAAGTTTCCCACTACAAATTTGAGCTGCAGAAAATTTTCCACCGCAGCTCAAACTCCCAGCGGGAAACTCACTATGAACCCCCGCCCGTGGGAATATACCCTAAAAACCCTACACTACGCTACCACAAAATAAAGAGTAATACACTACATATACATATACCCTTACACAGTGTACACCCTCCCCCATAAAAATTTAAAACGTCTGGTACGGCACTGTTTGCAAAAAGGAGCCTCCGGCTGTTGCAAAACAACAACTTCCAGCATTGCCGGACAGCCATTGACTGTCCAGGCATGCTGGGAGTTTTGCCACAGCTGGAGGTACCCTGTTTGGGAAACACTGCTGTAGGGTATTTATGGTAGCAGAGTCAATTGTAATGCTTGCATCTGGGTCCTCCCCTATGCAAATCTCTAATTTAGTCCTCAAATGCGCATGGTGCTCTCTCACTTTGGAGCCCTGTCATATTTCAAGGAAACGGTTTAGGGACACATATGGGGTATTTCCGTACTCGGGAGAAATTGTGTTACAAATTTTGGGGGCTTTTTCTAATTTTACCCCTTATGAAATGGAAAAGTTGGGGTCTACACCAGTATGTTTTTTTACACTAACATGCTGGTGTTGTCCCATACTTTTTATTTTCAAAAAAGACCCCCAAAATTTGTACGGAAATACCCCATATGTGGGCGTACAATGCTCTGCGGATGCACAACAAGGCTCAGGAGTGAGAGCGCACTATGTACATTTGAGGCCTAAATTGGTGATTTGCACAGAGGTGGCTGAAAGTTGCAACGGTTCTGACATAAACACACAAAAAAAATACCCACATGTGACCCCATTTTGGAAACTGCATCCCTCATGGAACATAACAAGGGGTATAAAAATCTAATTTTTCACTTTCACGTCCAACTTAAATGCAAACCTGTCAAACACCTGTGAGGTGTTAAGGTTCGCTGTACCCCTTGTTACGTTCCTGGAGGGGTGTCGTTTCCCAAATAGTGTGCCATGTGTTTTTTTTTTTTGCTGTTCTGACACCATGGGGGCTTGCTAAATGCAACATGCCCCCCAAAATCCATTTCAGCAATATTCACCCTCTAAAATCCCACAGTTGCTCTTTCCCTTTTGAGCCATGTTGTGAGCCCACAGAGCACTTTGCGTCAATATATGAGGTATTTCCATACTTCAGAGAAGTTGGGCTACAAATTTTGTGGGACTTTTTCTCCTAAGAACCCTTACAAAAATGTAAAAAAAAATTGGGCCACATGAACATGTTAGTATAAAAAATGGAAATCTTAATTTTTCTCCTCCACTTTGCTGCTGTTCCTGTAAAACACCTAAAGGGTTAACAAACTTTCTTAATGGCATTTGAATACTTTGAGGGGTGCAGTTTCTACAATGGGGTCATTTGTGGTATATTTCTCACAGAAAGGCCCCTCAAATCCACTTCAGACTTAACTGGTCCCTGAAAAATTCAGATTTTTTATTTTTCGTGAAAAGTTTGAAAAAATGCTGCTATACTTTGAAGCCCTCTAATGTCTTAAAAAAATAAAAACATGAAAACTTTACGATGCAAACATAAAGTAGACATATTCGGGGACATTTATCATTGTTGCTTTGGTAATCGAGTTCTGTTGGCATTTTTTTCTTGCTTTTGGTTTTGCTTTTGTGTGACACATTATTAAACTACCACAGGGGGTTGATAAATTTGGCTTACATAAGCAAAAACCAATAAATCACTTTTGAATACCATTTATTTTTTTTTTTTTGCACACATAAGCAAAAACTAATAAATGACTACAGAACACAATTTTGCAGCTTTGAATTATATATATATATATATATATATATATATATATATATATACATACACCGTATATACTCGAGTATAAGCCGACCCGAATATAAGCCGAGGCCCCTAATTTCACCCCAAAATCCCAGGAAAAGTTATTGACTCAAGTATAAGCCTAGGGTGGGAAATACATCATCCCCCCTGTCATCATCCAGACCCCCGTCATTAACACCCCCTTCATCATCACCCTGTCATCATCCCCCCTTCATCATCACCGCCTGTCATCATCCCCCCTTCATCATCACCCTGTCATCATCCCCCCTTCATCATCACCGCCTGTCATCATCCCCCTTCATCATCACCGCCTGTCATCATTCCCCCTTCATCATCACCGCCTGTCATCATCCCCCCCTTCATCATCACCGCCTGTCATCACCCCCCCTTCATCATCCCCTTGTCATCATCCCACACCCCCCTTCATCATCCCCTTGTCATCATCCCACACACCCCCCTTCATCATCCCCTTGTCATCATCCCCACCCCCTTCATCATCCCCTTGTCATCATCCCCTTTTCATAATCCCCACCCCCTTCATCATCCCCTTGTCATAATCCCACACCCCCCCTTCATCATCCCCTTGTCCTCATCCCCTTGTCGTCATCCCCACTCCCTTCATCATCCCCTTGTCATCATCCCCTTGTCATCATCCCCACCCCCTTCATCATCCCCTTGTCATAATCCCACACCCCCAATTGATCATCCCCTTGTCATAATCCCCCCCCTTCATCATCCCCTTGTCATCATCCCACACCCCCCCTTCATGATCCCCTTGTCATCATCCCTTTGTCATCAGCCCCCCCCCACCTTCATCATCACCGCTTGTCAATGTCTGATACAGTGGTCTTCTGCGGACCTCCAGAGGTTTCAAAACTACAACTCCCAGCAAGCCCGGGCAGCCATCGGCTGTCCGGGCTTGCTGGGAGTTGTAGTTTTGAAACCTCTGGAGGTCCGCAGGTTGAAGACCACTGCGGCCTTTAATATCATCTAGCCCCCCCTCTCACCCCCTTTAGTTCTGTACTCACATCCGCTCGGCGGGACGGTGCTCCGCTGGTCCGGTGCTGCAGAACTGTCCGGTGGGGAAGTCCTGCAGCACCGGACCAGCGGAGCACCGTCCCGCCGAGCGGAGGTGAGTACAGAACTAAAGGGGGTGAGAGGGGGGGCTGGATGATGTCGAAGGCCGCAGTGGTCTTCAACCTGCGGACCTCCAGAGGTTTCAAAACTACAACTCCCAGCAAGCCCGGACAGCCGATCCCCTTGTCATCATCCCCTTGTCATCATCTCCACCCCCTTCATCATCCCCTTTTCATAATCCCACACCCCCTTCATCATCCCCTTGTCGTCATCCCCACTCCCTTCATCATCCCCTTGTCATAATCCCACCCCCCCTTCATCATCCCCTTGTCATCATCCCCTTGTCATCATCCCCACCCCTTCATCATCCCCGTGTCATAATCCCACACCCCCCCTTCATCATCCCCTTGTCATCATCCCCTTGTCATCATCCCCACTCCCTTCATCATCCCCTTGTCATAATCCCACACCCCCCCTTCATCATCCCCTTGTCATCATCCCACACACCCCCCCTTTATCATCCCCTTGTCATCATCCCCTTGTCATCATCCCCTTGTCATCAGCCCCCCCCCACCTTCATCATCACCGCTTGTCAATGTCTGATACAGTGGTCTTCTGCGGACCTCCAGAGGTTTCAAAACTACAACTCCCAGCAAGCCCGGGCAGCCATCGGGCTTGCTGGGAGTTGTAGTTTTGAAACCTCTGGAGGTCCGCAGGTTGAAGACCACTGCGGCCTTCAATATCATCTAGCCCCCCCTCTCACCCCCTTTAGTTCTGTACTCACATCCGCTCGGCGGGACGGTGCTCCGCTGGTCCGGTGCTGCAGTACTGTCCGGTGGGGAGGTCGTCCGGTGGGATAGTGGTTCCGGGCTGCCATCTTCACCGGGGGGGCCTCTTCTCCGCGCTTAGGGCCCGAAATAGAGGCGTTGCCTTGACGACAACGCAGACGGACGTTGGTAATGAACGTCCCCCTGCGTTGTCCTCAAGGCAATGTGACTATTCCGGGCCCGAAGAGCGGAGAAGAGGCCCCCACGGTGAAGATGGCAGCCCGGAACCACTATCCCACCGGACGACCTCCCACCGCACAGTCCTGCAGCACCGGACCAGTAGAGCACCGTCCCGCCGAGCGGAGGTGAGTACAGAACTAAAGGGGGTGAGAGGGGGGGCTGGATGATGTCAAAGGCCGCAGTGGTCTTCAACCTGCGGACCTCCAGAGGTTTCAAAACTACAACTCCCAGCACGCCCGGACAGCCGATGGCTGCCCTGGCTTACTGGGAGTTGTAGTTTTGAAACATCTGGAGGTCCGCAGGTTGAAGACCACTGAGGGCGGATAGGTCACTCGAGTATAAGCCGAGGGGGGTGTTTTCAGCACGAAAAATCGTGCTGAAAAACTCGGCTTATACTCGAGTATATACGGTATGTATGTTTTTTTTTCCCTTTTTACCACTTTGTTTTTTTCTTCTAAATGTACTAACTCATTTTTTGTCTTCTCATTTCAGATCCGTGTATCTTGTGGATTACTTTAGATTCAGGGGAGTGCAGTGATTAGCATTTTTTTGGTTTAATGTTAATAAAATGGTTAATGAGGACTTTTGGGGGAGTGTTTTTTTGGAATACATTTTTTTTAAATGTGATGTTTTTTTTTTATTTACTTGGCATGCTTAGTAGTGGAAGCAGTATTATAGACAGAGTCCATTATTAAGCTGAGGCTTAGCATTAGCCCCCAAAACAGCTAGTGCTAAACCCCAATTATTTCCCCGGTACCCACCACCACAGGGGTGCTGGGAGGAGCCGGTACCACCAGGCCCAAAGCCTCAAATATGGCGCTCCTGAGCCTAGGCGGTAACAGGCTGGTGTTATTTAGGCTTGGGAGGGCCAGTAACAATGGTCTTTGCCCACCCTGGTAACATCAGGCTGTTGCTGCTTGGTTGGTATTTGGATAAAAATAGGGGGAACCTTATCTTTGTTTTGCATTAATAATTATAAAAAAAAAAAAAAAAACGCATATGTAATAAAAACAGCAAAAATTCAAAATGAGAGACAGGTGGCCAAAGAAAGCAAAACTAATCCTAAATATTTTTTTAGATATATAAATGCAAAAAAACCAAGGACAGAGCATGTAGGACCCCTTAATAATGATAATGGGGAGGTTGTCACAGGCGATCAAGAGAAGGCGGAGCTACTGAATGGGTTCTTTAGTTCTGTATACACTATGGAAGAAGGAGCTGACATTGGCCAGGTCAGTGCTGGTAACACAACATGTAATGTACTGAACTGGCTTAGTGTAGAGATGGTACAAGGTAAGTTAAGTGATATAAATGTAAGCAAATCCCCAGGACCGGATGGACTACACCCAAGAGTTCTTAGAGAGGTAAGTTCAGTAATATCTGTACCCCTGTTTATGATATTTAGAGATTCTCTGGTGTCTGGTATTGTGCCAAGGGACTGGCGCAAGGCGAATGTGGTGCCAATCTTCAAAAAGGGCTCTAGGTCTTCCCCAGGAAACTATAGACCGGTAAGTTTAACGTGCATTGTGGGTAAATTGTTTGAAGGACTTATAAGGGATTACATACAGGAATACATAGGGGATAATTGTATTATAAGTGATAGCCAGCATGGGTTTACTAAGGATAGAAGTTGTCAAACCAATCTAATTTGCTTTCATGAAGATGTGAGTAGAAGCCTTGACAGAGGAATGGCTGTGGATATAGTGTTTCTGGATTTTGCTAAAGCATTTGATACTGTCCCTCATAGACGTCTGACAGGTAAGTTAAGGTCTTTGGGTTTGGAAATTTTAGTTTGTAACTGGATTGAACACTGGCTCATGGATCGTACCCAGAGAGTGGTGGTCAATGATTCGTACTCTGATTGGTCCCCGGTTATTAGTGGTGTACCCCAAGGTTCAGTACTGGGCCCGCTGTTGTTTAATTTATTTATTAATGATATAGAGGATGGTATTAACAGCTCTGTTTCTATCTTTGCAGATGACACCAAGCTTTGTAGCACAGTACAGTCTATAGAGGATGTGCATAAGTTACAAGATGACTTGGATAGACTAAGTGTCTGGGCATCCACTTGGCAAATGAGGTTCAATGTGGATAAATGTAAAGTTATGCATCTGGGTACTAATAACCTGCATGCGTCGTATGTCTTAGGGGGGATTAAACTGGCAGAGTCACTGGTAGAGAAGGATCTGGGTGTACTTGTAGATCACAGACTACAGAATAGCATGCAATGTCAGGCTGCTGCTTCCAAAGCCGGCAGGATATTGTCATGTATAAAAAGAGGCATGGACTCAAGGGACAGGGACATAATACTCCCCCTTTATAAAGCATTGGTACGGCCTCACCTGGAATATGCTGTTCAGTTTTGGGCACCTGTCCATAAAAGGGACACTGCGGAGTTGGAAAGGGTGCAGAGACGCGCGACTAAACTAATATGGGGCATGGAACATCTTAGCTATGAGGAGCGATTAAAGGAGTTACAATTGTTTAGTCTTGAGAAGAGACGTTTAAGGGGGGATATGATAAACATATATAAGTATATTAATGGCCCATACAAAAAATATGGAGAAAAACTGTTCCAGGTTAAACCCCCCCAAAGGACGAGGGGGCACTCCCTCCGTCTGGAGAAGAAAAGGTTTAGTCTAAAGGGGCGACACGCCTTCTTTACCGTGAGGACTGTGAATTTATGGAACGGTCTACGTCAGGAACTGGTCACAGCTGGAACAATTAACAGCTTTAAAACAGGATTAGATACATTCCTGGAACAAAATAACATTAATGCTTATGAAGAAATATAAAATCTCATCCCTTCCCCAATATCGCGCCACACCCCTACCCCTTAATTCCCTGGTTGAACTTGATGGACATATGTCTTTTTTCGACCGTACTAACTATGTAACTATGTAACTATAGGGTTCCCCCTATTTTTATTTTCAGCCAAATACCAACCAAGCAGCAACAGCCTGATGTTACCAGGGTGGGCGAGGACCATTGTTACTGGCCCTCCCCAGCCTAATTAACGCCAGCCCGTTACCACCTAGGCCCAGGAGCGCCATATTTGATCCTCCGGGCCTATTGGTACCGGCTCTTCCCGGCACCCCTGTGGCGGTGGGTACCGGGGTAATAATTGGAGGTTAGCGCTAGCTGTGTTGGGGGCTAACACTAAGCATAGGCTTAGTAATGGATTCCGTCTATTAGACAGCTTCCACTACTAAGCCTTTCAAGTAATTAAAAAAAAACACGTTTAAAAAAAAATGTATTCCAAAAAACACTCTCATTAACATTAAACAGTTTGGCCTTAAGGACCAGACCGTTTTTTGCACATCTGACCACTGTCACTTTAAACATTAATAACTCTGGAATGCTTTTAGTTATCATTCTGATTCCGAGATTGTTTTTTTGTGACATATTCTACTTTAACATGGTGGTAAATTTTTGTGGTAACTTGCATCCTTTCCTTGTGAAAAATCCTAAAATTTGATGAAAAATTTGAAAATTTTGCATTTTTCTAACTTTGAAGCTCTCTGCTTGAAGCTCTCTGCTTTTTTTTACAAATAATTTTTTTTTTATTCACATATACAATATGTCTACTTTATGTCTGCATCATAAAAGTGACAAGTTTTTACTTTTGGAAGACACCAGAGGGCTTCAAAGTTCAGCAGCAATTTTCCAATTTTTCACAAAATTTTCAAACTCACTATTTTTCAGGGACCAGTTCAGGTTTGAAGTGGATTTGAAGGGTCTTCATATTAGAAATACCCCACAAAAGACCCCATTATAAAAACTGCACCCCCCAAAGTATTCAAAATGACATTCAGTCATCATTTTAACCCTTTAGGTGTTTCACAGGAATAGAAGCAAAGTGAAGGAGAAAATTCACAATCTTCATTTTTTACACTCGCATGTTCTTGTAGACCCAATTTTTGAATTTTTACAAGGGGTAAAAGGAGAAAATGTATACTTATATTTGTAGCCCGATTTCTCTTGAGTAAGCACATACCTCAAATGTCTATGTAAAGTGTTCGGCGGGCACAGTAGAGGGCTCAGAAGGGAAAGAGCGATAAGGGAATTTTGGAGAGTACGTTTTTCTGAAATGGTTTTTGGGGGGCATGTTGCATTTAGGAAGCCCCTATGGTGCCAGAACAGCAAAAAACCCTCACATGGCATACCATTTTGGAAACTAGACCCCTTGAGGAACATAACAAGGAATAAAGTGAGCCTTAATACCCCACAGGTGTTTCACGACTTTTGCATATGTAAAAAAAAAATTATTTTTTTTCACTAAAATGTGTTTCCCCCCAAATTTCACATTTTTCCAAGGGTTAATAGCAGGAAATACCCCCCAATATTTGTAACCCCTTCTCTTCTGAGTATGGAGGTATCCCATAAGTTGACCTGAAGTGCACTATGGGCGAACTACAATGCTCAGAAGAGAAGGAGTCATATTTGGCTTTTTGAGAGCAAATTTTGCTCGGGGGGCATATCGCATTTAGGAAGCCCCTATGGTGCCAGAACAGCAAAAAAAAAACACATGGCATACCATTTTGGAAACTAGACCCCTTGAGGAATGTAATAAGGAATAAAGTGAGCCTTGTTACCCCACAGGTGTTTCACGACTTTTGCATATGTAAAAAAAAATAAAAACATTTTCCACTAAAATGTGTGTTTCCCCCCAAATTTCACATTTTTGCAAGGGTTAATAGCAGGAAATACCCCCCAATATTTGTAACCCCTTCTCTTCTGAGTATGGAGGTACCCCATAAGTTGACCTGAAGTGCACTATGGGCGAACTACAATGCTCAGAAGAGAAGGAGTCATATTTGGCTTTTTGAGAGCAAATTTTGCTCGGGGGGCATATCGCATTTAGGAAGCCCCTCTGGTGCCAGAACAGCAAAAAAAAACCACATGGCATACCATTTTGGAAACAAAACCCCTTGAGGAACGTAACAAGGGGTACAGTGAGCATTTGCCCCCCACTGGTGTCTGACAGATCTTTGGAACAGTGAGCTGTACAAGTTTTCATTTTCACGGACCACTGTTCCAAAGATCCGTCAGACACCTGTGGGGGGTAAATTCTCACTGCACCCCTCATTACATTCCGTGAGGGGTGTCGTTTCCGAAATGGGGTCACATGTGGGTTTTTTTTTTTTTGCGTTTGTCAAAACCGCTGTAACAATCAGCCACCCCTGTGCAAATCACCTCAAATGTACATGGTGCGCTCTCCCTTCTGGGCCTTGTTGTGCGCCCCCAGAGCACTTTGCGCTCACATATGGGGTATCTCTGTAGTCGGGAGAAATTGCATTACAAATTTTGGGGGGCTTTTTTCCCTTTTACCTCTTCTGAAAATGTAAAGTATAGGGCAACATCAGCATGTTAGTGTAAAAAATGAAATTTTTTTACACTAACATTGTGGTGTAGACCCCAACATTTCCTTTTCATGAAGGGTTAAAGAAGAAAAAGCCCCCCAAACCTTGTAACCCAATTTCTCCCGTGTACGGCGATACCCCATATGTCGCCCTAAACTGTTGCCTTGAAATACGACAGGGCTCCAAAGTGAGAGCGCCGTGCGCATTTGAGGCCTATATTAGGGATTTGCATAGGGGTGGACATAGGGGTATTCTACGCCAGTGATTCCCAAACAGGGTGCCTCCAGCTTTTGCAAAACTCCCAGCATGCGTGGACAGTCAACGGCTGTCCGGCAATACTGGGAGTTGTTGTTTTTCAACAGCTGGAGGCTCTGCTTTGGAAACAGTGGCGTACCGGACGTTCTTATTGGGGGAGGGGGGCTGTGTAGGGGTATGTGTATATGTAGTGTTTTTAACTTTTTATTTTATTTTGTGTTAGTGTAGTGTAGTGTTTTTAGGGTACAGTCACATGGGCGGGGGATTACAGCGAGTTTCCCGACGCAAAATTTGCTGCATCTCAAGATGCGATAAACCCACTGTAAAAGCCTCGCCCATGTGAATGTACCCTGTACATTCACAGGGGGGGGGGTCACCAGCTGTTGCAAAACCCCAACTCCCAGCATGCATGCTGGGAGTTATAGTTTTGCAACAGCTGGAGGCACACAGGTTAGGAAACACTGAGTTAGAAACAGACAATGTTTCCCAACCAGTGTGTCTCCAGTTGTTGCAAAACTACAACTCCCAGCATGCCCAGACAGCTGAAGGGAATGCTGGGAGTTGTAGTTCGGCAACATCTGAAGGGCCAGATGTTGCTGAACTAAAACTTCCAGCATGCCTGGACAGTCAGTGCATACTGGGAGTTGTAGTTTTGCAACAGCTGGAAGAGCACAGATTGGAGACCATTATACAATGGTCTCCAAACTGGGGCCCTCCAGATGTTGCAAAACTACAACTCCCAGCATCCCCAGACAGCCAAAGGCTGTCTAGGCGTGCTGGGAGTTATAGTTTTCAGACTCCTAGAAGCAGCAGTGAAGATCTTCACTGCTGCTTCTGAGGACCATATACTTACCTGCCGGTCCCGTCGCTGCTCGTCCATGGGGCCGGTCCTGCCGCTGCTCCTCGGTCCCGCCAGGTAAGGCCGCCGGTCCCCTGATGTTCCCCCCCTATGCCGCAGGTCCCTGCGAGCCCCCGCAGCCATCGTCCCCCGTTCTGCCCGACTTCCAGGGGCGGGCAGTGCGGGGGATCTGAACTTTCACCCCAGATCACTGTGATTGGTCCACAGGGACCAATCACAGTGATCGCTGACCAGGACCATCAATGGATGGTCCTGGGGGTGAAGCAGAAGTTGTCCCCTGCTGGAAACAGCGGGACTTCTGCCAGTTAACCCGTGCGATGCTGCGCATCGCCGGGTTAACTGAATGTCATTTATAAACGCCGGGATGCCCGAACGCACTGCACGTCCCGCGTATATATATGACATTCTGCGGGAAGGGGTTAAAAAAGACGCTGGTCATTGAAGCAGTCCACCAAATCCGAAGTAGTCCACAGGATACATGGATCTGAAATGAGGAGAAAAAAAGAAAAATAGGTTAATACATTTATTGTCACCCGTCCGCGCCTGACTACAACTCCCAGCATGCCCTTACAGTAAGAGCATGCTGGGAGTTGTAGGGGGGGTGACAATCTCCCGCACCACATGACTACAACTCACAGCATGCCCTTACAGTAAGGATATGCTGGGAGTTGTAGTCATGTGGTGCGGGAGATTGTTACCCCCCCCCACGCACACACTACAACTCCCAGCATATCATTATTATAAGGACATGCTGGGAGTTGTATTTGTGCGGCAGAGGGCAGGTGACAGGCTTGTCACCCGCCCCCTACAACTCCCAGCATGCCCTTACAGTAAGGATATGCTGGGAGTTGTAGTGTGTGTGTGTGGGGGGGGGGGGCGGGGGTAGCCATCTCCCGCACCACATGAATAAAACTCCCAGCATATCCTTACTGTAAGGGCATGCTGGGAGTTTTAGGGGGGCAGGTGAAAAGCCTGTCACCTGCCACACAACTACAACTCCCAGCATGTCCTTACAGTAAGGGCATGTTGGGAGTTGTAGTCATGTGGTGTGGGAGATTGTCACCCCCCCCCCCCTACAACTCCCAGCATGCTCTTACTGTAAGGGCATGCTGGGAGTTGAAGTTGTGCGGCAGGGGGGCAGGTGACAAGCTTGTCACCCCCCCCCCCCCCACAACTCTCCCAGCATGCCCTTCCTGTAAGGACATGCTGGGAGTTGTAGTCGTGCCAGCCAGAGAAGCGGGTGGTAATGCGCTCCGCTCCTTGGCTGCAGTGATCAGAGAATCACTGTAATTTCATATTTCCTGTCGTCACGTGACACGGGACCCAGCGGGAAATTTGAAATTACACCAAACTCTGCGGCGCTGTAGTAAGGAGCCCGGGCTGACATAACACTGCAGCCGCCCGGGACTCCCTCAGCCAGGCAGGGAGATGTGCAGAAGCCGTCCCTGCCATCTCTCGGTGTGTACCGCAGTGCTGAGGGATGACAGGGACGGCACCTACACATCTCCCTGACGGCTGTGGGAGTCCCTTGGGGGGCAGCTGAGTTATGTCAGCCCGGGCTCCTTACCAAGCGCTGCGGAAATAAAAGTTGACGGAGCCCGGGCGGCTGAAGTGAGGTTAGCCCGGGCACCTTACCACGGTGCCGCAGGATATCTTAGGAGCCCGGGAGGGTGCAGACTGATGCCAGCCCGTCTCCTTTTAACATCTAGCGGAGCCGCGGAGCTTTTAGTCCCTAATGTAATATCAAATTTCCCGTGATTGGCTGCTCGGTCCTGGCCAATTACGGGACCCAGCGGGAAATATGAAATTACATTAAGGGAAATAGAAACTCTGCTGCGCCAAAGTTTGTTAAAAGGAGCCCAGGCTGGAGTCAGTCTTCAGCCGCCCGGGTTCCTCCGATTCTATCCCCGCTACCCTAATACAATGATGGGGATGGGGACACTGCTTTATATAACCCCCACCCCCCTTGTCTTCCACCCGCCCGCGCCGCACATTGTCCGCCCGCTACAATACTACAACTCCCAGCATGCCCTCACTGTATGGACATGCTGGGAGTTGTAGTCTTGCAACAGGTAGCAGACAGATGGGAGATGTGCAGCGCAGGCGGGTGGGAAACAAGGGGGGGTGTCATTATGTTAGGGTAGCGGGGTTAGAATCAGACAGAGCTGGGCGGCTGCAGAGTGATGCCAGCCCGGGCTCCTTTGTACAGTTGCAATATATTTCCCGCTGGAGCTGTGATCACGGCTGCCAGCGGGAAATATAAAATTTGCTCTCAAAAGCCGTTTTGTGCACCAGCTCCGAGCTGGCTTATATTTATGCAGTTTTTGAGGGCTTGCGACTTTTTATGCGACTTTCGCACTTGATAAATCCCTGA
Organism: Hyla sarda; assembly: GCF_029499605.1. Classification (NCBI taxonomy): domain Eukaryota; kingdom Metazoa; phylum Chordata; class Amphibia; order Anura; family Hylidae; genus Hyla; species Hyla sarda. The sequence continues at coordinate 70,754 of NW_026610449.1, read as the reverse complement.
CCACTGAAAAGTAAAAAAAAAAATTTACTTTCGTACGCTTTTTTGTAGCTTTTTGCTTACAGCCAAAAGTCGCACAAAAAATTGCTTAAGTGCTAATGCGACTTTTTCTGCGACTTTTGTAAGCAAAAAAAGAGCTCTAAATCCCTTGATAAATGTCCCCCATTGTATTTGTGAATCAATATATAATTTGGAATGTCCATTTTTCTTACAGGCAGAAAAATGCTAAATTTTCAAAATTTTGGGATTTTTCACCAAGAAAAGATGCAAGTAACGACAAAAATTACCACTATGTTAAAGTAGAATATGTCACGAAAAAACAATCTCAGAATCAGAATGAAAAGTAAAATCATTCCAGAGTTATTCATATATAAAGTGACAGTGGTCAGATTTGCAAAAAAGGGCCGTGTTGTTAAGGTGAAAATGAGCTGCATCCTTAAGGGGTTAAAAATCAAAATATAGCTATTAACTGTTACAGTTTAATAAAGGGAATAAGTGCCTCCTCCAATAAAAAAATGAATTCCCCCTCTTTTCCCATTTAACAAAAAAAAATTTTTTTTTTTTTAAAAATAAATCAACATATTTGGTAGAATAGTCTGAATGACTAAAATATAACGTTAATGACTCCATACGGTGAACGACATAAAACATAAAAATAACAAAGTCCAATGCTGAATTGTGATCACATCCCGGAAAAAAAAAAAGGAATAAAAAGTCATCAAAAATCACATATACACAAATGTGGTACCGATGAAAACAACAAATCACAGATTAAGTGCCCATACAAGCATAACCATATGAATAAAACATGTCCAGGGATTAACCCCTTGGGTACGGAGGGTTTTCCCGTTCTTGCACTTTCGTTTTTTCCTCCTTACCTTTTAAAGATCACAACCCCACAAAATCCATATGATGGCTTATTTTTTGCACGTATACCATTGACTGTGCGGTTTAATTAACTATATATTTTTATAATTCCGACATTTCTGCATGCCGCGATACCATATATGTTTATTTACACAGTTTTTGGATTTTTTTTTAAGGAAAAAGGGGGGTGATTCAAGCATTTTTCACTTTTTTTTTCCAATGTTATAGCTCCCATAGGGACCTATAACACTGCACACACTGATCTTTTACATTGATCAATGGTTTCTCATAGGAAACCATTGATCAATGATTCTGCCGCTTGACTGCTCATACCTGGATCTCAGGCACTGAGCAATCATTCGGCGTTCGGACAGTGATCAAGTTGAACGCTGCATCTAAAGGGTTAATAGCGCGCAAAACCACGATCAGTGCTGCTCGCTATTAGCCTCGGCTCCCGGCTGTTGTTAGGGGCCTGGCCCGACCCGCTATGACGCTGGGCCACGGCGTGGCCCCGCATTATAGAAAGGTGGTGGGTGGAGGGCGTATAGGTATGCCCTCCGTCCCCAACAGGTTAAAGGAGATCTTTAGTGCTTATAACTTATACCCCAACCTAAGGATAGGGGATGAGTTATAAATCGCAGGGGGGTCCGAGCACTGGGGCCCCCCGCGATCTCCTGTATGGGGCCGTGGCAATGAACAGGAAAGGGGGCATTCTGTTCCCGCATGACGCGGCAGCCGGCACGCCCTTCCATGACTCCCATAGAAATACATGGAGGGGCGTGCCCGCTGCCGCGTCAAGCGGGGATGGAACGCCCCCTTTCCTGTACATAACTGTGGCCCCGTACAGAAGATGGCGGGGGGCCCGATCGCTCGTACCCCCCCGTGATCTATAACTTATATCCTATCCTTAGGATGGGGGATAAGTTATAAGCACTACAGATCTTCTTTAAATGTGAGTGCAGGTGCAGTGACCATGCCGGCGTATAAGATGACTTGGCGTATAAGACGACCCCCAACTTTGCCGTGCTGGGAGTTGTAGTTTCACAACAGCTGGAGGCAACCTGGTTTTTAGTATACAGTATTAGTTTTTACTTGCTCTGGCCGGCCCCCGCCTGCAGCTACACACAGGAGCCGGCCCGGGCAGATAATCAGAAGTTTTCCTATCCCGGACCTCAATACCCGGCGTATAAGACGACCCCCGGCTTTTCAGAAGAAAATTTGGGGTTAAAAAGTCATCTTATACGCCGGGATATACGGTATTTATATATTTTTAACCCCTTCAGGACAGGTTTTTTCATTTTTGCACTTAGTTTTTTCCTCCTCACCTTCTTAAAATCATAACACTTTCAATTTTCTACATACACAGTCCTATAAGGGCTGTTTTTTTGTGCCACCTATTGTACTTTGTAATGACAACAATCATTTCACCACAAAATCTACGGCAAAACTAGGGGGAAAAAAAAAAACTCCATTCTGATTTTTTTTTTTTTAGGGGGTTCAGATTCTACACAGTGCACTTTTCGGTAAAAATGACACCTTATATATATTCTGTAGATCCATACGATTAAATTGATACACAGCTTATTAAGGTTTGATTTTGTTTTACTTCTGTTAAAAAAAAATTATTACTTTTACACCAAAATTAGTACGTTTAAAATTGTCCTCTTCTGACCTCTATAACTTTTTTTTTATTTTTCCGTATACAGCAAACAATTAGCCCTCATACAGTTTAAAACATACTTATATTGTTCAAAAAGTTAGATTTTTTTTTGAAGCAGTACAAAAAGAGTAAAGCGTTTACCCAAGCATTGACCCGCAGTATAAAAAGAACATGTCAGTGAATAAAAACGAAAACCCTCAAAAGTTGCCAAATTGTGGTTTTCTTTTCAATTTCCAGCCGTAAATAATATATATACATTTTTTTATAGTACCGTACATTTTATGTTACCGTACATTACAAAGTACAGTTGGTCGCAAAATAAACAACAACTCATATTGGTCTTTGGGTGGAAAATTAAAAGATTTATGGCTCTTAGAAGGGGAGGAGGAAAAAATGAAAATGTAAAAATGAAAATGTCCTTTGTCCTCAAGACCAAAAAGGGCTGTGACCCTGAAGGGGTTAAAACTGTAATCGTCAAATCCTTTGTAAACCCCCAGTATAACTGTACATAGTGTAAGTAAAGTACAGTACAGCCATTACAATGGATACACATACACGTGATGTCATCTGCTGTGACATCACACATCAAAGAGACTTTCTCCAGGGTAGAATCCAATCCCTAACACTTATTTCCTCGGTTCGGCGGGTGAACACGTTCTCCTACTAGACCTGCGCTTATTTTGCAAATTGAAGAGAATTTTGTCTATTTAGGCAAAAGGATCCTGTAAGGACGGCGACCATGAAGCTAAGAAGTAGGAATAATGAAAACTTCCAAAATTTCTGTTTAAAAATGGATTTAACATGAATGTATTAGTGTAAAGTTAATATAGTAGAGTTCTGAACGCTTGGAGCGGGTGGTGGGGGTCATGACATCACAGCCACGCCCCCTCAATGTAAGTCTATGGGAGGGGGTGTGGCATGATGTCACGAGGGGCGTGGCTGTGACGTTACGACCCTGTCACCCAGTGTTCTGAATAAAGGCTAGGTGCTGCACAGAGATCACTGGGGTCCCAGCTGCGGGACCCCGGCGATCAGACATCTTATCCCCTATCCTTTACATAGGGGATAAGATGTCTAGAGGCAGAGTACCCTTTTAAGTCTCTTACAGCAATTGGGTAAAGGTTTACTCCTGTGAGATAAATGATTTTGTGTGAACATACACACAGACATATATATATATATATATATATATATATATATATATATATATACATAAATAAATGAATGAATATAGGTCTAATATATTGTATGCTTTTGCTATTTTGCAGATATCCCAGTTCTCTCGGTGCCTGTCGTGTGTCTCATACATTACGTGACGAGTTTCCTTTGGCGGTATACTAACCTATATCATTATAAGGTCACTCCACCATATTATGAGATCCATAAAATACCTGGGAAGAAGATTAAGCACCGTGGTCAGCGAGCAGATGTGGCTATTGACATGGCTTTAGGTGACAATTCAGACCCACATGAATCCAGGCACAGCGATCATGTGACAGTCACCATGGCGGATAACCAGATGGATTTACCAACAACCTCTGAAGATGCCTCGGAGCCCAAAGTGTCTTGGCTGCAGCGGACTTGGCAATATGCTAAAAGCAAACTGAAGTGGCCCAATTATGTATCCAATGTGTGGGTTGGAGCATGGGCCATGGCCAAATGGACAGTAACCGGCATGATGACCACATTCAAGATGCCATTTTACTTCCTACATACACAGCTAAGAAGTATTACAGCAAAGGCCATTGACGATCAATGTGAACCAGTTTAACAAGATGCTGATTGGGTCACACAAGGTCTGCATATGGTTGGGGGTGGGGGTGGGGAGGAGCCCGAAATGCAGCCACCTCCACGTGGTGGGCTCTGGGTCACTTGATACATTAACAAGTGAGCGAGGAGCTGCATAATTCAAGGCACATTTCCCATATTGGACATACAGCTTGTAATAGAGACAGAAGATATTGTCCACATGGATTTTGCACATAAGTGGGAAAACAAGCCCCCCTATTGGATGATTAAGGAATCAGAGATCTGTAGAAGGGGAGAGGTGGATTCCCAGGAATGGAGGATGACAATATAACTTTAGCAGAATATCTCTGGATAAGTGGATATGGTAGAAACAGTATCATAATTTTTATTACTATTATTATTATTAACCCCTTAACTCCTTAAGGACCCAGGGCGTATGGATACACCCTGGGTTTTTGATCGTTAAGTACCCAGGGCGTATACATACGCCCATGGGAATTTAAGTCCCCGCCGCGCACCGGTTGGGGACTGAACCGGGATGCCTGCTGAAATCATTCAGCAGGCATCCCATGCAACATGTCGCCAATTCTGGGTCATACGGGTCTATGGTGACTCGGAATATAAGGGGGATATCGGTTGTCCGAGACATCCACGATCCCCCTGAAGGGATAGGAGTGAGGTGGCAGGGGTGCCACCCCTCCTATCCCTACTATTGGTCATCAAGAAGCGACAACCAATAGCAAATCGGGGGCGGGGGGTTAACTTTTGGTTTCCCTGTTCTGCCCACCCACAGTAGGCTGGGCAGAATGGGGAAACTGACAGGGACCGCCGCCGAAGTTTAATTACTCATGGGCGGCGGTAGCAGGCGGCAATCGATGGGGGTGATCGGCGGCAGAAGAGGAGAACGACGATGCGGCTCCTTGGATCCTACGGAAGCTGGTGAGTTGCCTGGCAACATCTGGAGGTCTACAGTCTGAGACCACTATACAGTGGTCTCTAAACTGGAGCCCTCCAGATGTTGCAAAACTATAACTCCTAGCATGCCTACACAGCAGTTTGCTGTCTGGGCATGCTGGGATATCTAGTTTTGCAACATCTGGAGGGCCTCAGTTTGGAGATCACTGTACAGCGATCTCTTAAACTGTGACCCTCCAGCTGTTGCAAAACTACAAATCCCAGCATGCCCTTTGGTGATCAGTACATGCTGGGAATCGTAGTTTTGCAAAAGCTGGAGGCACACTGTTTGGAAAGTACTGAGTCAGGTCACAGAACCTAACTGAAGATTTTCCAACCAGTGTGCCTCCAGCTATTGCTAAAGTACATCTCCCAGCATGCATGGTCTGTCAGTGCATGCTGGGAGTTGTAGTTTTGAAACAGCTGGAGGTTTGCCTCTCCATGTGAATGTACAGGGTACATTCACATGGGCGAGTTTACAGTGAATTTTCTGCTTCAAGTTTGAGCTGCGGCAAATTTTTCGCCACAGCCCAAACTCCTAGTGGGAAACTCAACGAAAACCTCCGCCAGTGCGAATGTACCCCAAAAACACTACACTACATAATAAAGGGTAAAACACTACATATACACCCCTTACACTGTCCCCCTCCCCCCAATAAAAATGAGAAACTTATCGTATGGCCGTGTTTCCAAAACAGAGCCTCCAGCTGCTGCAAAACAACAACTCCCAGCATTTCCGGACAGCCACTGACTGTCCAGGCATGTTGGGAGTTTAGCAACAGCTGGAGGCACCCTGTTTGGAATCACTGGCGTGGGGGTCTTTTTCTCCTCTTACCCCTTATGAATAGGAAAAGTTGGGGGTTACACTAGCCTGTTAGTGTAAAAAAAAAAAAAAAAAATGTTTACACGAACCTGCTGGTGTTGCCCCCTACTTTTTATTTTCACAAGCAGTAAAAGGAAAAAAAGACCCCCAAAATTTGTAACGCAATTTCTCCTGAGCACGGAAATACCCCATATGTGGCCGTAAAATTTTCTGCGGACGCACAGCAGGGCTCAGGAGTGAGAGCGCACTATGTACATTTGAGGTCTAATTTGGTGATTTGCACAGGGGTGGCTGATTTTACAGCGGCTCATTTTGGAAACTACACCCCTCACGGAACGTAACAAGGGGTACAGTGAGCCTTAACACCCCACAGGTGTTTGAAAATTTTTCATTAAATTTGGATGGGAAAATGAGAAAAAAAAAACTAAACATAATATGCTGGTGTTAACCTAAATTTTTCATTTTCACAAGGGAAAATATGAAAAAGCCCCCCAAAATTTGTAACCCCATTTCTTCTGAGTAAGAACATACCCCATATGTGGATGTAAAGTGCTCTGCGGGTGAACTACAATGCTCAGAAGAGAAGGAGCACCATTGGGCTTTTTAAAGATAAATTTTGTCCGGAATTGAAGGCCACGTGTGTTTACAAAGCCCCCACATGTGACCCTATTTTGGAAACTACACCCCTCACATAATGTAATAAGGGGTACAGTGAGCATTTACGCCCCACAGGTGTCTGACAGATTTTTGGAACAGTGGTCCTTGAAAATGAAAATTGTAATTTTTCATTTGCACAGCCTACTGTTCCAAAGATCTGTCAAACGCCAGTGGGGTGTAAATACTGGGTCTTCAATTTTCTCCTTAAACTTACAGCTATTCCTGTGAAACACCTAAAGGGTTAACAAACATTCTGAATATAATTTTGTACACTTTGATGGGTGCAATTTTTATAATGGGGTAATTTATGGGGTATTTCTAATATGAAGACCCCTCAAATCCACTTCAAATCTGAACTGGTCCCTGAAAAATTCAGATTTTGAAAATTTTGAGAAAAATTTGAAAATTGCTGCTGAACTTTGAAGCCCACTGATGTCTTCCAAAAGTAAAAAAAAAAAACATGTCAACTTTATGATGCAAACATGAAGAGATTGTATATGTGAATCAACATATAATTTATTTGGTATGTCTATTTTCCTCACAAGCAGAGAGCTTCAAGGTTAAAAAAAAAGCAACATTTTCAAATTTTGGAATTTTTTACCAAGAAATGATGCAAGTATTGACGAAAACTTACCACTATGATAAAGTAGAATATGTCACGAAAAAACTATCTCGGAATCAACTTCATAAGTAAAAGCATTCCAGAGTTAGTAATGCTTAAAGTGACAGTGGTCAGATGTGCAAAAAATGCTCTGGTCCCATCCACCGTCCTCAGAAATAAAAAAAAGTATTAAAAACATACTATGCCGCACCATGAATATCCGTACTCTGGGGGCTTTTTTGCTCAATTTTGAGCCCACATTTTGTGACGTTGTCAGACCAGAGAAGTAGATTGTCGATATTACCGATCAGTATTAATTGATCGTCCTAATCAGCGAGTACTTGCCGCGTTAGATGAGCCGGCTCGTCCTGAAGCTAAACTGTCACAGCATGTAAACATGGAAACATGCTGTGACATTGAAGTGACTTCAGCTTTCATAGACAGCTGATCATCACAGACATCGTCCGCGGGTCTCCCCATGGCTGGCCTGGCCCCCTGATTGTTGTGATTGGTCAATCAATCCAGATTGACCAATCACAGCAGAGGCAGTTGAAAAAAACTGCCTTTCACAGCTCCGATCTCCTCAGTGTAGGGAGATCTGTGAGGAGATTGGAGCTGTGTGAGCTCTGTGTGAAATAAAACATCAAACAGACCCCTATAACCCCCCCATACCCATCCTAGTGCTCCTGTCTAGGGGACATCAGCTGTCTTGGATATCTGATTGTCACCATGCAGTGATTTCTGTAAACTGTGAGCCTCCTTATGTTGCTAAACTACAACTCCCAGCATGCCCAGACAGCTGTTGGCTGTCAGGGCATGCTGGGATTTGTAGTTTTGCAACATCTGGAGGGCCACACTTTGGAGATCACTGTGCAATGATCTCTAAACTGAGGCCCTCCAGATGTTGCAAAACTACAACTCCCAGCATGCACGAACAGCAAACTGCTGACTTGTCATGCTGGAAGTTATAGTTGCGTGTGTGGTAAGTCTCAGGGGTAGGGGTAGTACAGTCAGAGATTTGCTTTGGTATATCAGGGGTTAATGTTAACCCTATAGTTGGTGACGCCAGGCTGAGGGCTTGTATGTTGAGATGACTCTCCGGCCTATCGCCGCCCTTCCCAGTAACGATAGGTGCATAAGAATAAAGACTGAAGGTCCACAGAGTCCTAGGGACTCTGGCTATGGGGACCTAAAAACAGGTACCGTATAGGATGCGGTACCGGGACACCACACGCAGTGGCGTCTCCAGCTTTCAAATTTTGGGGGGGCACACTGGGGGCCAGGACAAAAGTAGGGGGGGCAATTATAACAACACCACATTTATACATTGCACGTGCAAATTATATCCAAGCCAAGGGCAGCATCGGGGGACCATGAAGATCTCATTGACTTTAAAGGCAGCTTCAGCAGGTGTCTACGTGGAGAAGAAGTGACATGTCACTTATTTTTTGGCCAGTTCCCTGTCAAACATTAACATAAGTAATATATGTGTAGATAGAAGCGTGCTGGCACTACCTGTATTGTGTGGTTCACAAAAAATACGTTGGTTCTATAATCCGGACTCTAAAGTATCAGACAGCACAGGCTTGTAATATGGTGGTGCTCACGTAATATAGGTAAAGACAGTTCATCCAATCACAATGATGTAGAAAAATTACAGGCAGCTCACCAATCTTTTGCAAGACTTCATGCTTAAGGGTGCATTCCCACGTGGTGTATTTTGCTGCGTATTTGCTGCGTATTTGGTGCTGCGTATTTTCCTACCCATTGACTTCAACAGGGAAAATAAAATACGCAGCAGCAAATACGCCGTGTGGGAACGTACCCTTAATTCCAGGGTGTGCAGGCAAAGCGGCTCCATGACGCACCGGTGAGCTAGACGCTAGTGCGAACAATGACCTGTATACTGAGACTAATATTACAAATAATATCAGTATACAAGGAGGAATATTATCACCATACATATTACCATCATACTGTAACTGACCAAATCCTGTATACTGAGACCAATATTACCAATAATACCAGCATACAGGGAGGAAATATTGTCATCATACATATTATGGTCATACTGTTACTGACACCAATATTACTGATAATACCAGTACAAAAAAATAAAAATGGTCAGCATCTCCAGACAAAAGGTGCTTACTGTTAGTTGTGAGCGTTACTAGCAAGAAACAAATGATACTGCCACACCATGACCACGACTACCATTGTGACTGACTAATGACCGACTAACACCAATTGACACTGTATAAAATTCATTTTACAAATACCAATACTCCCACATACACTGGCCTTATAGTGGTAGATACCAGCTGTACACATCACAGTATGTATTATCCCTGTACTGTGACATCACTGTGTATATCATCCCTGTACTGTGACATCACTGTGTGTATTATCCCTGTACTGTGACATCACAGTGTGTATTATCCCTGTACTGTGACATCACTGTGTATTATCCCTGTACTGTGACATCACTGTGTATTATCCATGTGCTGTGACATCACTGTGTGTATTATCCCTGTACTGTGACATCACTGTGTATTATCCCTGTACTGTGACATCACTGTGTGTATTATCCCTGTACTGTGACATCACAGTGTGTATTATCCCTGTACTGTGACATCACTGTGTATTATCCATGTGCTGTGACATCACTGTGTATATTATCCCTGTACTATGACATCACTGTGTATTATCCCTGTACTGTGACATCACTGTATGTATTATCCCTGTACTGTGACATCACTGTGTATTATCCCTGCACTGTGACATCACTGTGTATTATCCATGTGCTGTGACATCACTGTGTGTATTATCCCTGTACTGTGACATCACTGTGTATTATCCCTGTACTGTGACATCACTGTGTGTATTATCCCTGTACTGTGACATCACAGTGTGTATTATCCCTGTACTGTGACATCACTGTGTATTATCCATGTGCTGTGACATCACCGTGTATTATCCCTGTACTGTGACATCACTGTATGTATTATCCCTGTACTGTGACATCACTGTGTATTATCCCTGTACTGTGACATCACTGTATGTATTATCCCTGTACTGTGACATCACTGTGTGTATTATCTAGGGATTGACCGATATCGTTTTTTTTAGGGCCGATACCGATAATCGGTGCAGGTTAGGGCCGATAGCCGATAACTTATACCGATATTCCGGTATAAGTTATCGGCTATTTAACCCCCTGCGACATTGCTGCAGATCATTGATTTAAAGCGGGCGCTTTAAATCAATGATCTGCAGTGGCTTTTGCGGGGCCGCTGCCATAGGCCGCCGCCACAACCCGCTTCTCTCCCCCTACCTGTCAGGGTGGTCCGGGCCATCCATCCTTCCTTCCTGTAGTGTCCGGGGGCGTTCCGGGTGAAGAGTGAACCGGTCCGGGCTGTCCTTCTCCGGCGGTCATCTTCTCCACTCCGGGCAGGCTCCGGCCTAGTACGCTGCATAGACGCCGCTGCGCAGTGACGCCCGTGTGCAGCGACACACCTGACGTCACGGCGTAGCTGCGTCTATGCAGTGTACTAGGCCGGAGCCTGCCCGGAGTGGAGAAGATGACCGCCGGAGAAGAAGGACAGCCCGGACCGGTTCACTCTTCACCCGGAATGCCCCCGGACACTACAGGAAGGAAGGATGGATGGCCCGGACCACCCCCATTACGGGTAAGTTTAATTTTTTTATTGACTCAGAGGGTGGGGGAGGGGCCCGACCGGTATAGCGGTATGGGCAAAAATCCATACCGGTATACCGCCCAGCATCACGGTGGGGGGGTGCGACGCGGTGGGTCGGGGGTGCGGTGCGGCGCGTCGAGGGGGTGGCAGTCGCGGTGCGGGGGGCGGGGAATTATCGGCTTATCGGCAAGGTAATTGCCGATACCGATAATGCCCAAAATCGTGATTATCGGCCGATAATATCGGCCATACCGATAATCGGTCGATCCTTAGTATTATCCCTGTACTGTGACATCACTGTGTGTATTATCCCTGTACTGTGACATCACTGTGTGTATTATCCCTGTACTGTGACATCACTGTGTGTATTATCCCTGTACTGTGATATCACTGTGTATTATCCCTGTACTGTGACATCACTGTGTATTATCCCTGTACTGTGACATCACTGTGTGTATTATCCCTGTGCTGTGACATCAATGTGTGTATTATCCCTGTACTGTGACATCACTGTGTGTATTATCCCTGTACTGTGACATCACTGTGTGCATTATCCCTGTACTGTGACATCACTGTGTGTATTATCCCTGTACTGTGACATCACTGTGTGTATTATCCCTGTACTGTGACATCACTGTGTGTATTATCCCTGTACTGTGATATCACTGTGTATTATCCCTGTACTGTGACATCACTGTGTGTATTATCCCTGTACTATGACATCACTTTGTGTATTATCCCTGTACTGTGACATCACTGTGTGTATTATCCCTGTACTGTGACATCACTGTGTGTATTATCCCTGTACTGTGACATCACTGTGTCTATTATCCCTGTACTGTGATATCACTGTGTATTATCCCTGTACTGTGACATCACTGTGTGTATTATCCCTGTACTGTGACATCACTGTGTATATTATCTCTGTACTGTGACATCACTGTGTGTATTATCCCTGTACTGTGACATCACTGTGTGTATTATCCCTGTACTGTGACATCACTGTGTGTATTATCTCTGAACTATAACATCACTGTGTGTTATCTCTATACTGCAACATCACTGTTGATACTTACACTGCACTGTGACATCACTGTATTTATTAAGCCTGTATACCCTAATGTCACTGTACATATTTACCTTGCACTGCGAGTGACAATACAGGGTAAATATGCACAGTGACATCACAGTTCAGAGTTAATATATACAGTGACATCACAGTTTAGAGTTAATATAAACAGTAATGTCTCTGTACAGGGACAATAAACAGTTTTGCCACTACAGGGTTAATAAACGCAGTGTTGTCACAGTAGAGGGTAACTATACAGTGATGTCATTGTACCGGGAAAATATACACAGTGAAGTCAGCGTTCAAGAATAATAAACTGTGATGTCACTACAGGGTTGTTATACACAGTGACATCAAATTACAGGATGAAGCACAGTGATGTCACAGTTTATTATGAAGCACGGTAATGTCACAGTTTATTATGAAGCACGGTGATGTCACAGTTTATTATGAAGCACGGTGATGTCACAGTTTATTATGAAGCACGGTGATGTCACAGTTTATTATGAAGCACGGTGATGTCACAGTTTATTATGAAGCACAGTGATGTCACAGTTTATTATGAAGCACGGTGATGTCACAGATTATTATGAAGCACGGTGATGTCACAGATTATTATGAAGCACGGTGATGTCACAGTTTATTATGAAGCACGGTGATGTCACAGTTTATTATGAAGCACGGTGATGTCACAGTTTATTATGAAGCACGGTGATGTCACAGTTTATTATGAAGCACGGTGATGTCACAGATTATTATGAAGCACGGTGATGTCACAGTTTATTATGAAGCACGGTGATGTCACAGATTATTATGAAGCACGGTGATGTCACAGATTATTATGAAGCACGGTGATGTCACAGTTTATTATGAAGCACGGTGATGTCACAGATTATTATGAAGCACAGTGATGTCACAGTTTATTATGAAGCACGGTGATGTCACAGATTATTATGAAGCACAGTGATGTCACAGTTTATTATGAAGCACGGTGATGTCACAGAGACTAAAGAATGTACGTATGATAAAGATGGCGGGATGCTATTGGAACGTCACACATACATGGGGGAAGAAAACACTTGGATAATGTAGATTAATAGATAGATTTGAGATATATAGATATGAGATAGATAGATAGATAAGTGTATCCCAATCAGGGGGCCTCTAGCTATTCCAAAACGACAACTCCCAGCATGTCTTTGGCTGTATGGGCATACTGGGAGTTGTAGTTTTGCAACAGCTGGAGGCCTCCTGGTTGGGAAACACTGATCTATCTATCTATCTATCTATCTATCAATCATCTATCTATCTATCTATCTATCTATCCAGACAAAGAATAAGTCAGCCAGCACTTTAGTTGATACCAAACTATTATATGGACCTGGCCTACAGGTGCACGCTACTAGGCTAGATATACAGCAACAGAAGAATGCAGCAGCACACTGCCAGCACAAGGATATAGGTGAAACATGAACATGCAGATAAAACCTGTAGAGCTATACAGCTATGGTGTAATAGATGCAAATGTGAAACTATGAGATAGTGAGGCACTTAGCTCGCAAATAGCTGTATAGCTCTCCATGTTTTAACTGCATGTTCATGTTTCACCTATATCCTTGTGCTGGCAGTGTGCTGCTGCATTCTTCTGTTGCTGTATATCTAGCCTAGTAGCGTGCACCTGTAGGCCAGGTCCATATAATAGTTTGGTATCAACTAAAGTGCTGGCTGACTTATTCTTTGTCTGTATTGCACATACGGGGGAGTGGCTACCTCCATGTTGGCCTTGCACCCCACCCACCTCTATCAGGTGTGTATATAAGGTGTCTTGGATGTTCCAGACCCTGCCATGCTTACTGAACTGTTCACACAGAGGCATATTCACAGTGTAGGGTCCGTCCCAAGGAGGCCACCTTATCGCGGTGGGACGGTCCAAGCTATTTGACCGCCGGCGGAGACAAATTTGCGGGCTAAGTGCCTCACTATTTCATCGTTTCACATTTGCATCTATTACACCATAGCTGTATAGCTCTGCATGTTTTATCTGCATGTTCATGTTTCACCTATATCCTTGTGCTGGCAGTGTGCTGCTGCATTCTTCTTTTGCTGTATATCTATCTATCCATCTATCTCCTATCTATCTATCGCTCCATCTCTCTATATCCATCTTTCTATTTATCTATCTATCTATCTTTCTATTTATCTATCTATCTTTCTCATATCTATCTCATATAGATGAGAGATAGATGAGATATAGATAGATAGATGAAAGATAGATAGATATGAGAGATAGATAGATAGATGAAATATAGATAGATAGATACATAAATAGATGGATATATAGATAGATATGAGATAGATAGAAAGATACATAAATAGATGATAGATAGATAGATAGATACTATCTCTTTCTATCTATCTATCTAAAACAAATAAAAACGGCACAAACAAAATCCAGAGATTAGAGAGAAGTCGGGGTGCCCGCATACTTGGAACCTGGGTCCACTGGTTCTTCAATCCAGACAAAGAACAATGGGGGAGATTTATCAAAACCTGTCCAGAGGAAAAGTTGCCCAGTTGCCCATAGCAACCAATCAGCTCACTTCTTTCATTTTTGAAAAGGCCTCTGAAAAATGAAAGAAGTGATCTGATTGGTTGCTATGGGCAACTGGGCAACTTTTCCTTTGCACAGCTTTTGATAAATCTCCCCCAATATGATGCAGCATAGTCTATGCACATGATGGAATAAACCACCATTTTCTGCAAACCTGTGGCGTGCTGCATCATATTGTTCTTTATCTATCTATCTATCTATCTATCTCCTATCTATCTATATCATACCCATCTATCTATATCATATCCATCTATCTCCTATCTATCTATATCATATCTATCTATCATCTATCTATCATCTATTTATCTATCTTTCTATCTATCTCATATCTATCTATATATCCATCTATTTATGTATCTATCTATCTATATATCATCTATCTATCTCTCATATCTATCTATCTTTCATCTATCTCTCATCTATCTGAGATAGATATGAGATAGATAGATAGATAAATAGAAAGATAGATACATAAATAGATGGATAGATAGATATGAGATAGATAGATAAATAGAAAGATAGATACATAAATAGATGGATAGATAGATAGATATTAGATAGATATGAGATAGATAGATATTATATAGATAGATAGACATGAGATAGATAGATAGATAGATAAATAGGAGATAGATGGATAGATAGATAATAGATGATTGATTGATAGATAGATCAGTGTTTCCCAACTAGGGGGGCCTCCAGCTGTTGCAAAACTACAACTCCGAGTATGCTCATAAAGCCAGAGGAATGCTGGGAGTTGTAGTTTTGCAACAGCTGGAGGCCCCCTGGTTGGGAAACTGATCTATCTATCTATCTATCTTTCTCCTATCTATCTATATCATATACATTTATCTATATCATATCCATCTATCTATATCATATCCATCTATCTATATCATATCCATCTATCTCCTATCTATCTATCTATCTATCTAATCTTTCTATCATCTATCTATCTGTCTATATCATATCTATGTATCTATCATCTATATATCTATCTGTCTATCTATCATCTATCTATCTATATCATATCTATGTATCTATCATCTATCTATCGATCTGTCTATCTATCATCTATCTATCTATATCATATCTATGTATCTATCATCTATCTATCGATCTGTCTATCATCTATCTATCCATCTATTTATGTATCTTTCTATATATCATCTCTCTATCTATATATCATCTATTTATCTATCTCATATCTATCTATCTATATATATATTTATGTATCTATCTATATATCATCTATCTACCTATCTATCTCTCATATCTATCTCTCATCTATCTGAGTTAGATAGATAGATATGAGATAGATAGATAGATAGATATGAGAAAGATAGATAGATAGATATGAGATAGATAGATATGAGAAAGATAGATAGATAGACAGATAGATAGAAAGTTAGATGCATGGATGGATGGATAGATATGAGATAGATGATAGATAGATAGATAGATAGATAGATAGATAGATCAGTGTTTCCCAACCTGGGGGCCTCCAGCTGTTGCAAAACTACAACTCCCAGTATGCTCATAAAGCCAAAGGAATGCTGGGAGTTGTAGTTTTGCAACAGCTGGAGGCCCCCTGGTTGGGAAACACTGAACTACCTCCCACTGTCTCCCGAACTACAACTTTCCCCCTCTCCCCCAAGCAAGTTACTTACTTTAAAAGGGCAGCATGAGCAGTGGGCACTGGGCAGGTAAGTCTTCCATACTGGTGGTGTCCGGGCCTGTATACACACAGCGGGCCTGCTCCACAAGGTCCAGTATACAGGGGAGTGAGAGAGGGGGAGGAGCTTCCTGTCTGCTCTTCCCAGTCTGCATAGCGCGGCCCCTGCGTGGTGACAGGGCTGCAGGCTGAAGGTTTATTTAAAAAAAGGATGCCCCTTACTGGTGAACTAGCGGTACCCCCCTGATGGCCATGAGAGCTGCTAGTGACCTACTGCTGCTAGGGGGGCACAAGGGGGGGCCAATCATGATGTAGGGGGGGCTGTGGCCCCCTCTGCCCCCCCCCCCCTAGCGACGCCACTGAACACGTGCCTCAAGCTGTTGCATAACTAGAACTCCCAGCATGCGCTTTAGCCATCAGTGCATGCTGGGAGTTGTAGTTTTGCCACAGCTGGAGGCACACTGGTGAGGAAACACAGTTAAGTAACAGAACCTAACTCAGTGGTTCCCCACCAGTGTGCCTCCAGCTGTTGCAAAACTACAACTCCCAGCATGCACTGACAGACCGTGCATGCTGGGAGTGTTCGTTTTGTAACAGCTGGGGGCACCCTGGTGAGGAAACACAGTTAGGTAACAGAACCTAACTCAGTGGTTCCCCACCAGTGTGCCACCAGCTGTTGCAAAACTACAACTCCCAGCATGCACTGACAGACCGTGCATGCTGGGAGTGTTCGTTTTGTAACAGCTGGAGGCACCCTGGTGGGGAAGCACTGAGTTTGTCTGTTCCCTAACACGGTTTTCCTCACCAGTGGGCCTCCAGCTGTGGCAAAACTACAACTCCCAGCATGCACGGTCTGTGAGTCCATGCTGAGAGTTGAAGTTTTGCAACAGCTGGAGGTTTGACCCCCCCCCCCCCTAATGTGAACGTACAGGGTACATTCACACGAGCTGGGGTTTACAGTAAGTTTCCCGCTACAAATTTGAGCAGCAGAAAATTTTCCACCGCAGCTCAAACTCCCAGCGGAAAACTCACTATGAACCCCCGCCCGTGTGAATATACCCTAAAAACCCTACACTACGCTACCACAAAATAAAGAGTAATACACTACATATACCCTTACACAGTGTAAACCCCCCCCCCCCCCCCCCCCCTATAAAAATTCAAAACGTCTGGTACGGCACTGTTTGCAAAAAGGAGCCTCCGGCTGTTGCAAAACAACAACTTCCAGCATTGCCGGACAGCCATTGACTGACCAGGCATGCTGGGAGTTTTGCCACAGCTGGAGGCACCCTGTTTGGGAAACACTGCTGTAGGGTATTTATGGTAGCAGAGTCAATTGTAATGCTTGCATCCGGGTCCTCCCCTATGCAAATCCCTAATTTAGTCCTCAAATGCGCATGGCGCTCTCTCAGTTTGGAGCCCTGTCATATTTCAAGGAAACGGTTTAGGGACACATATGGGGTATTTCCGTACTCGGGAGAAATTGCGTTACAAATTTTGGGGGCTTTTTCTAATTTTACCACTTATAAAATGGAAAAGTTGGGGTCTACACCAGTATGTTTTTTTACACTAACATGCTGGTGTTGTCTCATACTTTTTATTTTCAAAAAAGACCCCCAAAATTTGTACAGAAATACCCCATATGTGGGCGTACAATGCTCTGCAGAGGCACGAAAAGGCTCAGTAGTGAGAGCGCAATATGTACATTTAAGGCCTAAATTGGTGATTTGCACAGGTGGCTGATAGTTGCAACGGTTCTGACATAAACACACAAAAAAAAAAAAAAAAACACATGTGACCCCATTTTGGAAACTGCATCCCTCATGGAACATAACAAGGGGTATAACAATCTAATTTTTCACTTTCAAGTCCAACTTCAATGCAAACCTGTCAAACACCTGTGAGGTGTTAAGGTTCGCTGTACCCCTTGTTACGTTCCTGGAGGGGTGTCGTTTCCCAAATAGTGTGCCATGTGTTTTTTTTTTGCTGTTCTGACACCATGGGGGCTTGCTAAATGCAACATGCCCCCCAAAATCCATTTCAGCAATATTCACCCTCTAAAATCCCACAGTTGCTCTTTCCCTTTTGAGCCATGTTGTGGGCCCACAGAGCACTTTGCGTCAATATATGAGGTATTTCCATACTCAAGAGAAGTTGGGCTACAAATTTTGTGGGACTTTTTCTCCTAAGAACCCTTACAAAAATGTAAAAAAAATTTGGGCTACATGAACATGTTAGTATAAAAAATGGAAATCTTAATTTTTCTCCTCCACTTTGCTGCTGTTCCTGTGAAACACCTAAAGGGTTAACAAACTTTGTTAATGGCATTTGAATACTTTGAGGGGTGCAGTTTCTACAATGGGGTCATTTGTGGTATATTTCTCACAAAAAGGCCCCTCAAAATCCACTTCAGACTTGACTGGTCCCTGAAAAATTCTGATTTTTAATTTTTCGTGAAAATTTTGTAAAAATGCTGCTATACTTTGAAGCCCTCTAATGTCTTAAAAAAGTTAAAACATGAAAACTTTACGATGCAAACATAAAGTAGACATATTCGGGGACATTTATCATTGTTGCTTTGGTAATCGAGTTCTGTTGGCATTTTTTTCTTGCTTTTGGTTTTGCTTTTGTGTGACACATTTATTAAACTACCACAGGGGGTTGATAAATTTGGCTTACATAAGCAAAAACCAATAAATCACTTTTAAATACCATTTTTTTTTTGCACACATAAGCAAAAACCGATAAATGACTACAGAACACAATTTTTCAGCTTTGAATTTTTATATATATATATATATATATATATATATATATATATATTATATATATATATATATATATATATATATATATATATATATATATACACACACACACACGCACACACACACACACACACACACACACACACACACACACACACACCGTATATACTCGAGTATAAGCCGACCCGAATATAAGCCGAGGCCCCTAATTTCACCCCAAAATCCCAGGAAAAGTTATTGACTCAATACATCATCCCCCTGTCATCATCCAGACCCCCGTCATTAACACCCCCTTCATCATCACCGCCTGTCATCATCCCCCCTTCATCATCACCCTGTCATCATCCCCCCTTCATCATCACCGCCTGTCATCATCCCCCCTTCATCATCACCGCCTGTCATCATCCCCCCTTCATCATCACCCTGTCATCATCCCCCCTTCATCATCACCGCCTGTCATCATCCCCCCTTCATCATCACCGCCTGTCATCATCCCCCCTTCATCATCACCCTGTCATCATCCCCCCTTCATCATCACCGCCTGTCATCATCCCCCCTTCATCATCACCGCCTGTCATCATTCAAACTTCATCATCACCGCCTGTCATCATCCCCCCTTCATCATCACCGCCTGTCATCATTCAAACTTCATCATCACCGCCTGTCATCATTCCCCCTTCATCATCACCGCCTGTCATCATCCCCTCCTTCATCATCACCGCCTGTCATCACCCCCCCTTCATCATCCCCGCCTGTCATCATCCCCTCCTTCATCATCACCGCCTGTCATCACCCCCCCTTCATCATCCCCTTGTCATCATCCCACACCCCCCCCTTCATCATCCCCTTGTCATCATCCCCTTGTCATCATCCCCACCCCCTTCATCATCCCCTTGTCATCATCCCCTTGTCATCAGCCCCCCCCCCACCTTCACCATCACCGCTTGTCAAAGTCTGATACAGTGGTCTTCTGCGGACCTCCAGAGGTTTCAAAACAACAACTCCCAGCAAGCCCGGGCAGCCATCGGCTGTCCGGGCTTGCTGGGAGTTGTAGTTTTGAAACCTCTGGAGGTCCGCAGGTTGAAGACCACTGCGGCCTTCAATATCATCTAGCCCCCCCTCTCACCCCCTTTAGTTCTGTACTCCGGGCTGCCATCTTCACCGGGGGGGCCTCTTTTCCGCGCTTCGGGCCCGAAATAGAGGCGTTGCCTTGATGACGACGCAGACGGACGTTGGTAATGAACGTCCCCCTGCATTGTCGTCAAGGCAATGTGACTATTCCGGGCCCGAAGCGCGGAGAAGAGGCCCCCCCCCCGGTGAAGATGGCAGCTCGGAACCACTATCCCACCGGACGACCTCCCACCGGACAGTCCTGCAGCACCGGACCAGCGGAGCACCGTCCCGCCGAGCGGAGGTGAGTACAGAACTAAAGGGGGTGAGAGGGGGGCTGGATGATGTCGAAGGCCGCAGTGGTCTTCAACCTGCGGACCTCCAGAGGTTTCAAAACTACAACTCCCATCAAGCCTGGACAGCCGATGGCTGCCCGGGCTTGCTGGGAGTTGTAGTTTTGAAACATCTGGAGGTCCGCAGGTTGAAGACCACTGAGGGCGGAGAGGTCACTCGAGTATAAGCCGAGGGGGGTGTTTTCAGCACGAAAAATCGTGCTGAAAAACTCGGCTTATACTCGAGTATATACGGTATGTATGTTTTTTTTTTTACCCTTTTTACCACTTTTTTTTTTACCCTAAATGTACTAATTCATTTTTTTTCTTCTCATTTCAGATCCGTGTATCTTGTGGATTACTTTAGATTCAGGGGAGTGCAGTGATTAGCATTTTTTTGGTTTAATGTTAATAAAATGGTGAATGAGGACTTTTGGGGGAGTGTTTTTTTGGAATACATTTTTTTTTAAATGTGTTGTTTTTTTTAATTTACTTGGCAGGCTTAGTAGTGGAAGCAGTATTATAGACAGAGTCCATTATTAAGCTGAGGCTTAGCATTAGCCCCCAAAACAGCTAGCGCTAACCCCCAATTATTTCCCCGTTACCCACCACCACAGGGGTGCTGGGAGGAGCCGGTACCACCAGGCCCAGAGGCTCAAATATGGCGCTCCTGGGCCTAGGCGGTAACAGGCTGGTGTTATTTAGGCTTGGGAGGGCCAGTAACAATGGTCCTTGCCCACCCTGGTAACATCAGGCTGTTGCTGCTTGGTTGGTATTTGGATAAAAATAGGGGGAACCTTATCTTTGTTTTGCATGAATAATTATAAAAAAAATAAAATAAACGCATAGGGTTCCCCCTATTTTTATTTTCAGCCAAATACCAACCAAGCAGCAACAGCCTGATGTTACCAGGGTGGGCGAGGACCATTGTTACTGGCCCTCCCCAGCCTAATTAATGCCAGCCTGTTACCGCCTAGGCCCAGGAGCGCCATATTTGATGCTCCGGGCCTATTGGTACCGGCTCTTCCCGGCACCCCTGTGGTGGTGGGTACCGGGGTAATAATTGAAGGTTACGCTAGCTGTGTTGGGGGCTAACACTAAGCATAGGCTTAGTAATGGATTCCGTCTATTAGACTAAGCCTTTCAAGTAATTAAAAAAAAAAAAACACAACACGTTTCAAAAAATTTTATTCCAAAAAACACTCTCATTAACATTAAACAGGTTTAAAAAAGACGCTGGTCATTGAAGCAGTCCACCAAATCCGAAATAGTCCACAGGATACATGGATCTGAAATGAGGAGAAAAAAAGAAAAATAGGTTAATACATTTATTGTCACCCGTCCGCGCCTGACTACAACTCCCAGCATGCCCTTACAGTAAGAGCATGCTGGGAGTTGTAGGGGGGGGTGACAATCTCCCGCACCACATGACTACAACTCACAGCATGCCCTTACAGTAAGGATATGCTGGGAGTTGTAGTCATGTGGTGCGGGAGATTGTTACCCCCGCCCCCCCCCCCACACACACACACACTACAACTCCCAGCATATCGTTATTGTAAGGACATGCTGGGAGTTGTATTTGTGCGGCAGAGGGCAGATGACAGGCTTGTCACCCGCCCCCCTACAACTCCCAGCATGCCCTTACAGTAAGGATATGCTGGGAGTTGTAGTGTGTGTGTGGGGGGGGGGCAGGGGTAACCATCTCCCGCACCACATGACTACAACTCCCAGCATATCCTTACTGTAAGGGCATGCTGGGAGTTGTAGGGGGGCAGGTGAAAAGCCTGTCACCTGCCACACAACTACAACTCCCAGCATGTCCTTACAGTAAGGGCATGCTGGGAGTTGTAGTCATGTGGTGTGGGAGATTGTCATCCCCCCCCCTACAACTCCCAGCATGCTCTTACTGTAAGGGCATGCTGGGAGTTGTAGTTGTGCGGCAGGGGGGCAGGTGACAAGCTTGTCACCCCCCCCCCCCCCAACTCTCCCAGCATGCCCTTCCTGTAAGGACATGCTGGGAGTTGTAGTCGTGCCAGCCAGGGAAGAGGGTGGTAATGAGCTCCGCTCCTTGGCTGCAGTGATCAGAGAATCACTGTAATTTCATATTTCCTGCCGGGTGACGTGACACGGGACTCAGCGGGAAATTTGAAATTACAGCAAACTCTGCGGCGCTGTAGTAAGGAGCCCGGGCTGACATAACACTGCAGCCGCCCGGGACTCCCTCAGCCAGGCAGGGAGATGTGCAGAAGCCGTCCCTGCCATCTCTCGGTGTGTACCGCAGTGCTGAGGGATGACAGGGACGGCACCTACACATCTCCCTGACGGCTGTGGGAGTCCCGTGGGGGGCAGCTGAGTTATGTCAGCCCGGGCTCCTTACCAGGCGCTGCGGAAATAAAAGTTGACGGAGCCCGGGCGGCTGAAGTGAGGTTAGCCCGGGCACCTTACCACGGTGCCGCAGGATATTTGAGGAGCCCGGGAGGGTGCAGACTGATGCCAGCCCGTCTCCTTTTAACATCTAGCGGAACCGCGCAGCTTTTAGTCCCTAATGTAATATCAAATTTCCCGTGATTGGCTGCTCGGTCCTGGCCAATTACGGGACCCAGCGGGAAATATGAAATTACATTAAGGGAAATAGAAACTCCACTGCGCCGAGGTTTGTTAAAAGGAGCCCAGGCTGGAATCAGTCTTCAGCCGCCCGGGTTCCTCCGATTCTATCCCCGCTACCCTAATACAATGATGGGGATGGGGACACTGCTTTATATAACCCCCACCCCCCTTGTCTTCCACCCGCCCGCGCCGCACATTGTCCGCCCGCTACAATACTACAACTCCCAGCATGCCCTCACTGTATGGACATGCTGGGAGTTGTAGTCTTGCAACAGGTAGCAGACAGATGGGAGATGTGCAGCGCAGGCGGGTGGGAAACAAGGGGGGGTGTCCTTATGTTAGGGTAGCGGGGTTAGAATCAGACAGAGCTGGGCGGCTGCAGAGTGATGCCAGCCCGGGCTCCTTTGTACAGTTGCAATATATTTCCCGCTGGAGCTGTGATCACGGCTGCCAGCGGGAAATATAAAATTTGCTCTCAAAAGCCGTTTTGTGTGCCAGCTCCGAGCTGGCTTACATTTACGCAGTTTTTGAGGGCTTGCGACTTTTTATGCGACTTTCGCACTTGATAATTCCCTGACCACTGCAAAGTAAAAAATAAAATTTACTTTCGTACACTCTTTTGTAGCTTTTTGCTTACAGCCAAAAGTCGCACAAAAAATTGCTTAAGTGCTAATGCGACCTTTTGTGCGACTTTTGTAAGCAAAAAAAGAGCTCTAAATCCCTTGATAAATGTCCCCCATTGTATTTGTGAATCAATATATAATTTGGAATGTCCATTTTTCTTACAGGCAGAAAAATGCTAAATTTTCAAAATTTTGGGATTTTTGACCAAAAAAAGATGCAAGTAACGACAAAAATTACCACTATGTTAAAGTAGAATATGTCACGAAAAAACAATCTCAGAATCAGAATGAAAAGTAAAATCATTCCAGAGTTATTCATATATAAAGTGACAGTGGTCAGATTTGCAAAAAAGGGCCGTGTTGTTAAGGTGAAAATGAGCTGAATCCTTAAGGGGTTAAAAATCTAAATATAGCTATTAACTGTTACAGTTTAATAAAGGGAATAAGTGCCTCCTCCAATAAAAAATGAATTCCCCCTCTTTTCCCATTTTATAAAAAAATTTTTTTTTTTTAAATAAAATAAATCAACATATTTGGTAGAATAGTCTGAATGACTAAAATATAACGTTAATGACTCCATACGGTGAACGACATAAAACATAAAAATAACAAAGTCCAATGCTGAATTGTGATCACATCCCGGAAAAAAAAAAAAAGGAATAAAAAGTCATCAAAAATCACATATACACAAATGTGGTACTGATGAAAACAACAAATCACAGATTAAGTGCCCATACAAGCATAACCATATGAATAAAACATGTCCAGGGGTTAACCCCTTGGGTACGGAGGGTTTTCCCGTTCTTGCACTTTCGTTTTTTCCTCTATATGATGGCTCCATATGATTTACTCCTCTAGCCGCAAATCACATTCTAACATACCTGGCCCCGAATACAGAAGTGACGAGCGGTACTTAGTCCCGCCCCCTATGGGCGTCAGAGAGAGGCGGGGACGGATGACGTCACGCTGGGGTGCCAGGATATGACGCCAGACGCCAAGGATCGCGGCAAGGCAGCGCATAGAAGCCGGTCGGACTTTTACTGGCTCCCCGCCATTGCGGGTTTGCGCACCTTCCGGGATCCTGTAATTGGCGGTTACATCAGCGGACTGTGAGTAACGAGTGGCGGCGATACCGCTATTTTTTTGCAGGTGCCGCGCAGCAACTCCTTACAGGGATATTTGTTGTATTCTTTCTTTAGGTACTGGGAGACGGACCACGGACTGTGAGTGAGAGCCCTATACATGAAAGGATATTATATTGTACCTGATCATATGGTCTGACTGGCTTTATGTATCTTCTTTATAGGTTATCTCCTTTGGATCCGCTGTAATTACACCCGCATAGTGGCACCTAGTATCGGGGTGCCACATGCAGATCAATTACACCAGCATAGTGGCACTTAGTACAGGGGTGCTACATGCATTTATCTATGTTTATATATTGAGTGACGCCATTGTTATCTCCTTATCTCACACATTTTCCACATTGTTGAGACTTTCTATATATATGAAGTTCTCCTGATGACGCTCTAGACTAGGGCAGAAACGCGTAGAGAACGATATATATCTGAGAACGGTATATATTCATATAAATCCACCGGATTGGTGGCGCTCTGAATACTGGTAAATCCACCATACGGGTGGTAACCTAGAGTGGATCCTGTGTATCAGTTTTTAAGATGGTATTGGTCCACAATAACTTCAGTGGTGTATTTTAAAATTATTATATTAAAAGTTATATTTTAGTAGCACTCCCCTCACACTTTTTTCTAAAAAAGTTTTTTTTTTTGCATTTCTGATGCTGGGAGATGATATGACCCCTTGTAGGTCAGCTAAATCATTCTACATACAAAATTTTTGGAATCTGTTTATGTGATGGCTAGTTTGGTCACTGGATCACCAAATTTGGCAGATTGGCTCACGGAAGCAAAAGAAGTGTTTTCGGAGCGAATGTACTCACAGCCTAAATACACACCCTCTCTGAAAGTAGCCCTTAGGGACCTTGTCTCTTGTTATAAAGATTATGCAGTTTCATTCTGGGAAATCCAAACATTTGAAAACTACTTAAGACATAACATAGTTCCCCGAGGTCTGAGAATTCCGGTGTTACCGGCACCCAGACTTAGAACAACAACAGTATTAAAAAAGTGGGAAACTGAAGCTACAGCCACCTCGCTGAAATTCATTCAAATATTGTTGGAGGAAGAAGAAACTAGACTAACGGTAGCAGAAGCTAAATTGAATGAGCAACGAGATACTGTATTAAGATTTAAGGACGACCCAGAATTTTATAACAAAGAAACACATACCAAAAATATATTGGAACGTTTTCAGTATCAATTAAAAGAAAGGAAACACTTACAATTCATCAGGGACTTACAGGAATTCAGAGATAATAGAGCTTACACCGTATTGTCCAGAGTACCCACACCTCGGGAGACTGAGACTGAGATTTCCTCCTCGGATACCGAGCCTGGTGAAGGAGACAGAGCTCCAGCACGCGGTAAACGAGGAGGAGCACCCTACCGCGCGCGAGGTACGCGGGGTAACTCCCGTGGACGTGGGAACTATAAAAAGAAATCTAACCACAATCAGGAATGGTCGGATACGGGCTCTTTGCCTTCATCCTCTGCTGGGCATTTTTTAGGGGGGGAATACAAGGACCAGAGTCGAGATCCTTACCCCACCCGAACCAGAGAACCCAGAGTCTAAATACAGGAGTTGATAGATCCTCATTACAAGTGGTGAATCTATCCAAACAACAACTATCCCAGGAACAAATCGGGGTCCTTGCACAGGGTCTCTCATTTGTACCCACGGTCACATTTGACCAATTCAATTTGATTAAGGACCTCCATCTGTTTGGGCGTAGACTAAAATGGCAAAAATTCTTTAAAACACGAGACAGAAAGGAATGTTTGGAGTTAGGTATCGGTATAAATGATCTACCAGCCACAAGAGATCTAGCATCATTATTAGATGACAACCATAGATCAAGAGGTGAAGGACCATTTACTACCTGTAAGTTAAAAAGTAAAGTATTCCCTCCTACAGGCGAAACATCCTGTATAGATGTGTTTCTGGATTTGGTGATCAGAGATATAGAGGACCTGAATCTTCCCTCCATACCTCAGGATCGGACCAACTTCTCATATCAAGAGAAGTTGGCTATCAAACAACTACAGAAGAATGATAAATTGGTCATCAAAGCCGCAGATAAGGGGGGTAACATTATAGTCATGGATCGTACACAATACATAGATATGTGCAATAGACTATTAAAAGATAGCCTTACTTATGAAACATTATCGGGAGACCCTACTTCCAAATATAAAAAAGAACTTACTAAAATACTATCTATAGCTAAGGAACGAAAACTCATCAGTGACTCGGAATTTCAATTTTTGCTGCCCAAATCCGTTACTGTCCCCACCTTCTATGCCCTCCCAAAGGTCCACAAAGGGACTAACCCTCTAAAAGGGAGACCCATAGTGGCGGGCATAGGAGGTCTGGGACAGAATCTCGGGATATATATTGATCAAATTTTTAGAGAATTCGTATTAGCCCTCCCTTCATACACGAGAGACACGATGGATCTCCTTAATAAAATGGAAGGAATAGAGGTGGAACAGGATGTGTTGCTGGCTAGCATTGACGTGGAGTCGTTATATTCATCTATCCCGCATGATATTGGACTAGCAGCAGTCTCGCATTACTTATCCCAACGGGGCATACAGATGAGATTACACAATGAATTTGTCCTGGAAATATTGAGGTTCACACTCACACATAATTATTTTCTCTTCGACAGGACTTACTTCCACCAGCTCAGAGGGACCGCAATGGGGAGCCCTAGTGCCCCCAGTTATGCTAATCTCACTCTGGGCTGGTGGGAGGCCACCCAAGTCTTTGTCGAAGAAAGGGAATATTTTAGTGAACGTGCCCTAGTTTGGGCGCGTTTTATAGATGATATTTTTATATTGTGGCAGGGCAGCACTGATGAGTTTAAAGAATTCCTGAGATTACTGAACCATAATAGTCTAGGACTTGCATTTACATATGAATACCATGACTCACATATCCCATTCTTGGACATCTCAATCCAAAAAACTCCTAAGGGTAAACTGCGGACCACCATACATAGAAAAGTGACGTCCACGAACAGCCTCCTGAGGTGGGAAAGCTGCCACCCGGGACCCCTCAAAAGGGGTATCCCGAGGGGGCAGTACCTCCGCCTCAGGAGGAACTGTTCTGACAAACAGGATTTCCTGAGGGAAGCAATGGATCTCAGACAGAGATTCAGAAATAGAGGGTATCCGGACTACATCTTAAGATCAGCTTATCAAAATGCCCTTAAAACTCCCAGGGAAAACCTGTTGACCCCCAAACAGACAGACCAGATGATACAGCCTACACGTGTGATTGCCACCTTTGATCATGCTTCTCCAATGATACGAGGAATACTTGAGAAACATTGGAGGATTCTACGGATGGATCCTGATCTGAGGGACACAGTATCGGACAAACCCCAGATCACATATCGGAGAGGTAGGAATAAAGGGGATTTAGTAACACATAGCCATCTCCCCCCTATACCATCTAAAGGGAGCACTTGGCTTAATAAAACACCTATAATTGGTAACTTTCCCTGTGGACATTGTAAGGCGTGCCCTAACATGATAAAAACTAAAGAAATTCTCTATGAGAGGACAGGTAAAATACATACCATTCGTAGCTTCATTAACTGTAGCACTTGTGGTATAATTTACTTGGCAATTTGTCCATGCCATAAAAGATACATAGGGAAAACATTCCGACCTTTTAAGAAAAGAGTGTTAGAACATCTGGGAGATGTCAGAAACAATAGAGATACCTCCCTGGCTCGCCATATGAATTCCGTACATAGTGGCTGCTATGATCATCTTATGTTCATTGGATTAGAACAAATTCATCCATCTCCAAGAGGGGGTGATTTTGATAAACTTTTACTCCAGAAGGAGTGCAGACTTATATACGAAATGGGTACGATGGAACCTATAGGTCTCAATGACCAATTAAGTTTTGCTCCCTTTTTATAGGTCAGGCCATGTGGGGATGATACTGGTTATGGTGACCAGTAGGCAGTAAGTGGAGATCTTAGTAGATCTATCAGCTAGTGTCACCAAACTAGTAAGGGAGTGACAGGACAAGTAGGAGGTACGAGAGCAGGGTCCGCCCTTATTACGGCGATAACACTGCCTAGGGATCAGGGCATCAGTTAGCATAGGGTAAGATCAGGTTCCCTAGGCCCAGTTTTAATGCCACTCCATTATTCCCTGATAGCCTCCCCAACTGTATCATCCCCACTTTGTCAGGTCAATACCTAACTGTATCTTCCCCCCTTTATAATACAATTTTCTAAATTTATCTATTATTGCTTAGTTGGCTAGGAACACAATTCTTTCTCAGTTGGCTAATTGTATACTCTGGTCTGTTTTGGAGGTTCACAGATATCCACTTAAGAATAGGGGCATTCCCTGGGAATTTTAGTGAACTGAAACAGGGGCCTCACAACCCCTTGCCTTTTTGTTCAAAGAGAGGGGGGTTTGGAGATGAGCCATTCTTTAGGGAATCCCTTTGAGAATATTACATCAGTGGATTTGTCCGGGTTGTTTTCAAAGATTGAGGGACCCAGTGCCTGTATTATTAAATTAGGCACCTTAGCGTCCCGGTCCTCTCCACTGATGTTTATTTATTTATTAACCTAAATATAATATCTACCCCTCAAAGATGTATTCCGTATGGCTCCAACATTAAACCCCACCTCTCCACCATATAGGGCCACTTAGAGGTGCTTAGTAGCAATGAATTTATATATATTTGGGTAGCATCTCCTAATAAGCTCCAATTTTAGGCTGTCCAGTATTCTAGCATGTGATCATAATTGGTGCCGGTCACTGAGGAGTTAATGTATTTACTCCTCTAGCCGCAAATCACATTCTAACATACCTGGCCCCGAATACAGAAGTGACGAGCGGTACTTAGTCCCGCCCCCTATGGGCGTCAGAGAGAGGCGGGGACGGATGACGTCACGCTGGGGTGCCAGGATATGACGCCAGACGCCAAGGATCGCGGCATGGCAGCGCATAGAAGCCGGTCGGACTTTTACTGGCTCCCCGCCATTGCGGGTTTGCGCACCTTCCGGGATCCTGTAATTGGCGGTTACATCAGCGGACTGTGAGTAACGAGTGGCGGCGATACCGCTATTTTTTTGCAGGTGCCGCGCAGCAACTCCTTACAGGGATATTTGTTGTATTCTTTCTTTAGGTACTGGGAGACGGACCACGGACTGTGAGTGAGAGCCCTATACATGAAAGGATATTATATTGTACCTGATCATATGGTCTGACTGGCTTTATGTATCTTCTTTATAGGTTATCTCCTTTGGATCCGCTGTAATTACACCCGCATAGTGGCACCTAGTATCGGGGTGCCACATGCAGATCAATTACACCAGCATAGTGGCACTTATTACAGGGGTGCTACATGCATTTATCTATGTTTATATATTGAGTGACGCCATTGTTATCTCCTTATCTCAAACATTTTCCACATTGTTGAGACTTTCTATATATATGAAGTTCTCCTGATGACGCTCTAGACTAGGGCAGAAACGCGTAGAGAACGATATATATCTGAGAACGGTATATATTCATATAAATCCACCGGATTGGTGGCGCTCTGAATACTGGTAAATCCACCATACGGGTGGTAACCTAGAGTGGATCCTGTGTATCAGTTTTTAAGATGGTATTGGTTCACAATCACTTCAGTGGTGTATTTTAAAATTATTATATTAAAAGTTATATTTTAGTAGCACTCCCCTCACACTTTTTTCTAAAAAACGTTTTTTTTTTCCATATGATGGCTTATTTTTTGCACGTATACCATTGACTGTGCGGTTTAATTAACTATATATTTTTATAATTCCGACATTTCTGTATGCGGCGATACCATATATGTTTATTTACACAGTTTTTGGATTTTTTTTTTACGGGAAAAGGGGGGTGATTCAAGCTTTTTTCACTTTTTTTTTCCAATGTTATAGCTCCCATAGGGACCTATAACACTGCACACACTGATCTTTTACATTGATCAATGGTTTCTCATAGGAAACCATTGATCAATGATTCTGCCGCTTGACTGCTCATACCTGGATCTCAGGCACTGAGCAGTCATTTGGCGTTCGGACAGTGATCAAGTTGAACGCTGCATCTAAAGGGTTAATAGCGCGCGAAACCACGATCAGTGCTGCTCGCTATTAGCCTCGGCTCCCGGCTGTTGTTAGGGGCCTGGCCCGACCCGCTATGATGCTGTGCCACGGCGTGGCCCCGCATTATAGAAAGGTGGTGGGCGGAGGGCGTATAGGTATGCCCTCCGTCCCCAACAGGTTAAAGGAGATCTTTAGTGCTTATAACTTATACCCCAACCTAAGGATAGGGGATGAGTTATAGATCGCGGGGGGGTCCGAGCACTGGGGTCCCCCGCGATCTCCTGTATGGGGCCGTGGCAATGAACAGGAAAGGGGGCATTCTGTTCCCGCATGACGCGGCAGCCGGCACGCCCTTCCATGACTTCCATAGAAATACATGGAGGGGCGTGCCCGCTGCCGCGTCAAGCGGGAACGGAATGCCCCCTTTCCTGTACATAACTGTGGCCCCGTACAGAAGATGGCGGGGGGCCCGATCGCTCGGACCCCCCCCGTGATCTATAACTTATACCCTATCCTTAGGATGGGGGATAAGTTATAAGCACTACAGATCTTCTTTAAATGTGAGTGCAGGTGCAGTGACCATGCCGGCGTATAAGATGACTTGGCGTATAAGACGACCCCCAACTTTGCCGTGCTGGGAGTTGTAGTTTCACAACAGCTGGAGGCACCCTGGTTTTTAGTATACAGTATTAGTTTTTACTTGCTCTGGCCGGCCCCCGCCTGCAGCTACACACAGGAGCCGGCCCGGGCAGATAATCAGAAGTTTTCCTATCCCGGACCTCAATACACGGCGTATAAGACGACCCCCGGCTTTTCAGAAGAAAATTTGGGGTTGAAAAGTCGTCTTATACGCCGGGATATACGGTATTTATATATTTTTAACCCCTTCAGGACAGTTTTTTTCATTTTTGCACTTAGTTTTTTCCTCCTCACCTTCTTAAAATCATAACCCTTTCAATTTTCTACATACACAGTCCTATAAGGGCTGTTTTTTTGTGCCAACTATTGTACTTTGTAATGACAACAATAATTTCACCACAAAATCTACGGCAAAACTAGGGAAAAAAAAAAAACTCCATTCTGATTTTTTTTTTTAGGGGGTTCAGATTCTACACAGTGCACTTTTCGGTAAAAATTACACCTTATATTTATTCTGTAGATCCATACGATTAAATTGATACACAGCTTATTAAGGTTTGATTTTGTTTTACTTCTGTTAAAAAAAAATTATTACTTTTACACCAAAATTAGTACGTTTAAAATTGTCCTCTTCTGACCTCTATAACTTTTTTTTAATTTTTCCGTATACAGCAAACAATTAGCCCTCATACAGTTTAAAACATACTTATATTGTTCAAAAAGTTAGATATTTTTTTGAAGCAGTACAAAAAGAGTAAAGCGTTTACCCAAGCATTGACCCGCAGTATAAAAAGAACATGTCAGTGAATAAAAACGAAAACCCTCAAAAGTTGCCAAATTGTGGTTTTCTTTTCAATTTCCAGCCGTAAATAATATATATATATTTTTTTATAGTACCGTACATTTTATGTTACCGTACATTACAAAGTACAGTTGGTCGCAAAATAAACAACAACTCATATTGGTCTTTGGGTGGAAAATTAAAATATTTATGGCTCTTAGAAGGGGAGGAGGAAAAAATGAAAATGTAAAAATGAAAATTTCCTTTGTCCTCAAGACCAAAATGGGCTGTGACCCTGAAGGGGTTAAAACTGTAATCGTCAAATCCTTTGTAAACCCCCAGTATAACTGTACATAGTGTAAGTAAAGTACAGTACAGCCATTACAATGGATACACATACACGTGATGTCATCTGCTGTGACATCACACATCAAAGAGACTTTCTCCAGGGTAGAATCCAATCCCTAACACTTATTTCCTCGGTTCGGCGGGTGAACACGTTCTCCTACTAGACCTGCGCTTATTTTGCAAATTGAAGAGAATTTTGTCTATTTAGGCAAAAGGATCCTGTAAGGACGGTGACCATGAAGCTAAGAGGTAGGAATAATGAAAACTTCCAAAATTTCAGTTTATAAATGGATTTAACATGAATGTATTAGTGTAAAGTTAATATAGTAGAGTGCAGTAAAGTTACTGATGTTCTCTTGTACAGTCTATCCTGGGTGGCTTTAAAGGGGGGCTTCCCCAGCGTTCGGCACTTTTTGTTCCAAACGCTTGGAGCGGGCGGCGGGGGTTGTGACATTAGGGCCACACCCCCTCAATGTAAGTCTATGGGTAGGTTGTGGTGTGACCTCACGAGGGGCGTGGCCATGAAGTTGCGACCCTGTCGAATGCTGAATGAACGCTGGGTGCTGCACAGAGATCGCTGAGGTACCAGCTGCGGGACCCCTGCAATCAGACATCTTATCCCCTATCCTTTGGGTAGGGGATAAGATGTCTAGAGGCAGAGTACTCCTTTAAGTCTCTTACAGCAATTGAGCAAATGTTTATTCCTGTGAGATAAATGATTTCAGTTTGTGAATCAATGCTTTAAGTATTTTGCCTTCTAAAAGAAAACATGGGAAGCTACTCTGATATTAGTGAAATAATATAATAATAGTAGTAATATAATTATAATAACAATGTTTTAGTCACACATAAGTTTAAAAAAAGCTTCATACAGTGACAATACAGTGATCCATGACATCTAATCTTCTAGCATATAGCCTATAAAATATTTATAGTTTGCTGTATAAATTACAGTTTTAACAAAAAAAGTATATATATATATATATATATATATGTATATATATATACACACATATATATATATATATATATATATACATATATATGAACATATGTATTTACATATATATATATACATAAATAAATGAATGAATATAGGTCTAATATATTGTATCCTGTCGCTATTTTGCAGATATCCCAGTTCTCTCGGTGCCTGTCGTGTGTCTCATACATTACGTGACGAGTTTCCTTTGGCGGTATACTAACCTATATCATTATAAGGTCACTCCACCATATTATGAGATCCATAAAATACCTGGGAAGAAGATTAAGCACCGTGGTCAGCGAGCAGATGTGGCTATTGACATGGCTTTAGGTGACAATTCAGACCCACATGAATCCAGGCACAGCGATCATGTGACAGTCACCATGGCGGATAACCAGATGGATTTACCAACAACCTCTGAAGATGCCTCGGAGCCCAAAGTGTCTTGGCTGCAGCGGACTTGGCAATATGCTAAAAGCAAACTGAAGTGGTCCAATTATGTATCCAATGTGTGGGTTGGAGCATGGGCCATGGCCAACCGCACACTAACCGGCATGATGACCACATTCA
The DNA here is from genome assembly GCF_029499605.1 of Hyla sarda. NCBI lineage: Eukaryota > Metazoa > Chordata > Amphibia > Anura > Hylidae > Hyla > Hyla sarda. The sequence continues at coordinate 36,375 of NW_026610449.1, read as the reverse complement.
AGATGCCATTTTACTTCCTACATACAAAGCTAAGAAGTATTACAGCAAAGGCCATTGACGATCAATGTGAACCAGTTTAACAAGATGCTGATTGGGTCACACAAGGTCTGCATATGGTTGGGGGTGGGGGTGGGGAGGAGCCCGAAATGCAGCCACCTCCACGTGGTGGGCTCTGGGTCACTTGATACATTAACAAGTGAGCGAGGAGCTGCATAATTCAAGGCACATTTCCCATATTGGACATACAGCTTGTAATAGAGACAGAAGATATTGTCCACATGGAAACAAATTTTGCACATAAGTGGGAAAACAAGCCCCCCTATTGGATGATTAAGGAATCAGAGATCTGTAGAAGGGGAGAGGTGGATTCCCAGGAATGGAGGATGACAATATAACTTTAGCATAATATCTCTGGATAAGTGGATATGGTAGAAACAGTATCATTATTTTTATTACTATTATTATTATTAACCCCTTAACTCCTTAAGGACCCAGGGCGTATGGATACACCCTGGTTTTTTTTATCGTTAAGTATCCAGAGCGTATACATACGCCCGTGGGAATTCAGGTCCCCGCCGCGCACCGGTTGGGGACTGGACTGGGATGCCTCCTGAAATCATTCAGCAGGCATCCCGTGCAACATGTCGCCAATTCCGGGTCATATGGGTCTATGGTGACCCGGAATATAAGGGGGATATCGGTTGTCCGAGACATCCACGATCCCCCTGAAGGGATAGGAGTGAGGTGGCATGGGTGCCACCCCTCCTATCCCTACTATTGGTCATCAAGAAGCGACGACCAATAGCAAATTGGGGGCGGGGGGGTTAACTTTCGGTTTCCCTGTTCTGCCCACCCACAGTAGGCAGGGCAGAATGGGGAAACTGACAGGGACCGCCGCCGAAGTTTAATTACTCATGGGCGGCGGTAGAAGGCGGTGATCGATGGGGGTGATCGGCGGCAGAAGAGGAGAACGACGATGCGGCTCCTTGGATCCTACGGAAGCTGGTGAGTTGCCTGGCAACATCTGGAGGTCTACAGTCTGAGACCACTATACAGTGGTCTCTAAACTGGAGCCCTCCAGAAGTTGCAAAACTACAACTCCTAGCATGCCTACACAGCAGTTTGCTGTCTGGGCATGCTGGGATATGTAGTTTTGCAACATCTGGAGGGCCACAGTTTGGAGATCACTGTACAGCGATCTCTTAAACTGTGACCCTCCAGCTGTTGCAAAACTACAAATGCCAGCATGCCCAAACAGCAAACAGCTGTCTCGGCAAGCTGGGAGTTGTAGTTGCGTACCTCCAGCTGTTGCATAACTACGTCTCCCAGCATGCCCTTCGGCGATCAGTACATGCTGGGAATTGTAGTCTTGCAAAAGCTGGAGGCACACTGTTTGGAAAGTACTGAGTCAGGTCACAGAACCTAACTGAAGGTTTTCCAACCAGTGTGACTCCAGCTATTGCTAAAGTACATCTACCAGCATGCATGGTCTGTCAGTGCATGCTGGGAGTTGTAGTTTTGAAACAGCTGGAGGTTTAACTCCCCATGTGAATGTACAGGGTACATTCACATGGGCGAGTTTACAGTGAGTTTTCTGCTTCAAGTTTGAGCTGCGGCAAATTTTTCGCCACAGCCCAAACTCCTAGTGGGCAACTCAACGTAAACCTCCGCCAGTGCGAATGTACCCTAAAAACACTACACTACATAATAAAGGGTAAAACACTACATATACACCCCCTTACACTGTCTCCCCCCCCCCAATAAAAATGAGAAACGTATCGTATGGCCGTGTTTCCAAAACAGATCCTCCAGCTGCTGCAAAACAACAACTCCCAGCATTTCCGGACAGCCGCTCACTGTCCAGGCATGCTGGGAGTTTAGCAACAGCTGGAGGCACCCTGTTTGGAATCACTGGCGTAGAATACCACTATGTCCACTCCTATGCAATCCCTAATGTAGTCCTCAAATGCGCAAGGCGCTGTCTCATTTCGGGGCCCAGTCGTATTTCAAGGAAACAGTTTAGGGCCACATAAGGGGTATTTCCGTACTCTGGAGAAATTGCACTACAAATTTTGGGGGGCTTTTTCTCCTTTTACCCCTTATGAACAGGAAAAGTTGGGGGTTACACCAGCCTGTTAATGTAAAAAAATAAAAATGTTTACACTAACATGCTGGCGTTGCCCCCTACTTTTTATTTTCACAAGCAGGTAAAGGAAAAAAAGACCCCCAAAATTTGTAATGCAATTTCTCCTGAGCATGGAAATACCCCATATGTGGACGTAAAATTCTCTGCGGACGCACAGCAGGGCTCAGGAGTGAGAGCGCACTATGTACATTTGAGGTCTAATTTGGTGATTTGCACAGGGGTGGCTGATTTTACAGCGGCTCATTTTGGAAACTACACCCCTCACGGAACGTAACAAGGGGTACAGTGAGCCTTAATACCCCACAGGTGTTTGAAAATTTTTCATTAAATTTGGATGGGAAAATGAGAAAAAAAAAACTAAACATAATATGCTGGTGTTAACCTAAATTTTTCATTTTCACAAGGGAAAATATGAAAAAGCCCCCCAAAATTTGTAACCCCATTTCTTCTGAGTAAGAACATACCCCATATGTGGATGTAAAGTGCTCTGCGGGTGAACTACAATGCTCAGAAGAGAAGGAGCACCATTGGGCTTTTGAAGATAAATTTTGTCCGGAATTGAAGGCCACGTGTGTTTACAAAGCCCCCATAGAGCCAGAACAATGGACCCCTCCCACATGTGACCCCATTTTGGAAACTACACCCCTCAAGTAATGTAATAAGGGGTACAGTGAGCATTTACGCCCCACAGGTGTCTGACAGATTTTTGGAACAGTGGTCCTTGAAAATGAAAAATGTAATTTTTCATTTGCACAGCTTACAGTTCCAAAGATCTGTCAAACGCCAGTGGGGTGTAAATACTGGTTCTTCAATTTTCTCCTTAAACTTACTGCTATTCCTGTTAAACACCTAAAGGGTTAACAAACATTCTGAATATAATTTTGTATACTTTGATGGGTGCAGTTTTTATAATGGGGTAATTTATGGGGTATTTCTAATATGAAGACACCTCAAATCCACTTCAAATCTGAACTGGTCCCTGAAAAATTCAGATTTTGAAAATTTTGAGAAAAATTTGAAAATTGCTGCTGAACTTTGAAGCCCACTGATGTCTTCCAAAAGTTAAAAAAAAACATGTCAACTTTATGATGCAAACATGAAGAGATTGTATATGTGAATCAACATATAATTTATTTGGTATGTCTATTTTCCTCACAAGCAGAGAGCTTCAAGGTTAAAAAAAAAAGCAAAATTTTAAAATTTTTGAATTTTTTACCAAGAAATGATGCAAGTATTGACGAAAACTTACCACTATGATAAAGTAGAATATGTCACGAAAAAACTATCTCGGAATCAACTTCATAAGTAAAAGCATCCCAGAGTTAGTAATGCTTAAAGTGACAGTGGTCAGATGTGCAAAAAATGCTCTGGTCCTTAAGGCCAAAATGACCTCGATCCTTAAGGGGTTAAAGCAGAAAAGTTTTCCCTTATGTAAATAGCTGAAGTTCTTTATCTACCCTTTATTACCAGTAGCATTGCTAGAGAGTGACAGGGGGGGGGGGTACCGCATCTGGTGACACCCTAACTAGCCTGCCTGGCACTAAATAGCTGCACTCCAACTATCCCGCAAAAACCCATCCACCGTCCTCAGAAATAAAAAAAGTATTAAAAACATACTATGCCGCACCATGAATATCCGTACTCTGGGGGCTTTTTTGCTCAATTTTGAGCCCACATTTTGTGACGTTGTCAGACCAGAGAAGTAGATTGTCCATATTACCGATCAGTATTAATTGATCGTCCTAATCAGCGAGTACTTGCCGCGTTAGATGAGCCGGCTCGTCCTGAAGCTAAACTGTCACAGCATGTAAACATGGAAACATGCTGTGACATTGAAGTGACTTCAGCTTTCATAGACAGCTGATCATCACAGACATCGTCCGCGGGTCTCCCCATGGCTGGCCTGGCCCCCTGATTGTTGTGATTGGTCAATCAATCCAGATTGACCAATCACAGCAGAGGCAGTTGAAAAAAACTGCCTTTCACAGCTCCGATCTCCTCAGTGTAGGGAGATCTGTGAGGAGATTGGAGCTGTGTGAGCTCTGTGTGAAATAAAACATCAAACAGACCCCTATAACCCCCCCATACCCATCCTAGTGCTCCTGTCTAGGGGACATCAGCTGTCTTGGACATCTGATTGTCACCATGCAGTGATTTCTGTAAACTGTAAGCCTCCTTATGTTGCTAAACTACAACTCCCAGCATGCCCAGACAGCTGTTGGCTGTCAGGGCATGCTGGGATTTGTAGTTTTGCAACATCTGGAGGGCCACAGTTTGGAGATCACTGTGCAGTGATCTCTAAACTGTGGCCCTCCAGATGTTGCAAAACTACAACTCCCAGCATGCACAAACAGCAAACTGCTGACTTGCCATGCTGGAAGTTATCGTTTATACATCTGCCATCTTCACCGGGGGGCCTCTTCTCCGCGCTTCGAGCCCGAAATAGAGGCGTTGCCTTGACGACGACGCAGACGGACGTTGGTAATGAACATCCCCCTGCGTTGTCGTCAAGGCAACGTGACTATTCTGGGCCCGAAGCGCGAAGAAGAGGCCCCCCCGGTGAAGATGGCAGCCCGGAACCACTATCCCACCGGACGACCTCCACACCGGACAGTCCTGCAGCACCGGACCAGCGGAGTACCGTCCCGCCGAGCGGAGGTGAGTACAGAACTAAAGGGGGTGAGAGGGGGGGCTGGATGATGTTGAAGGCCGCAGTGGTCTTCAACCCTTCGGACCTCCAGAGGTTTCAAAACTACAACTCCCAGCAAGCCCGGACTATACAAAAGGACCCCGACGTCCTAGGGACTCTGGCTATGGCTATGGGGACCTATAAACAGGCACCACACGTGCCTCAAGCTGTTGCATAACTACAACTCCCAGCATGTCCTTTGGCCATCAGTGCATGCTGGGAGTTGTAGTTTTGCCACAGCAAGAAGCACACTGGTGACGAAACACAGTTAGGTAACAGAACCTAACTCAGTGTTTCCCCACCAGTGTGCCTCCAGCTGTTGCAAAACTACAACTCCCAGCATGCACTGACAGACCGTTTATGCTGGGAGTGTTCGTTTTGTAACAGCTGGAGGCACCCTGGTGGGGAAGCACTGAGTTTATCTGTTCCCTAACACGGCTGTCCTCACCGGTGGGCCTCCAGCTGTGGCAAAATTACAACTCCCAGCATGCACGGTCTCTGAGTCCATGTTGAGAGTTGAAGTTTTGCAACAGCTGGAGGTTTGACCCCCATAAAAATTTAAAACGTCTGGTACGGCACTGTTTGCAAAAAGGAGCCTCCGACTGTTGCAAAACAACAACTTCCAGCATTGCCGGACAGCCATTGACTGTCCAGGCATGCTGGGAGTTTTGCCACAGCTGGAGGCACCCTGTTTTGGAAACACTGCTGTAGGGTATTTATGGTAGCAGAGTCAATTGTAATGCTTGCATCTGGGTCCTCCCCTATGCAAATCTCTAATTTAGTCCTCAAATGCGCATTGCGCTCTCTCACTTTGGAGCCCTGTCATATTTCAAGGAAACGGTTTAGGGACACATATGGGGTATTTCCGTACTCGGGAGAAATTGCGTTACATATTTTGGGGGCTTTTTCTAATTTTACCCCTTATGAAATGGAAAAGTTGGGGTCTACACCAGTATGTTTTTTTACACTAACATGCTGGTGTTGTCCCATACTTTTTATTTTCAAAAAAGACCCCCAAAATTTGTACGGAAATACCCCATATGTGGGCGTACAATGCTCTGCGGATGCACAACAAGGCTCAGGAGTGAGAGCGCAATATGTACATTTGAGGCCTAAATTGGTGATTTGGACAGAGGTGGCTGATAGTTGCAACGGTTCTGACATAAACACACAAAAAAAATACCCACATGTGACCCCATTTTGGAAACTGCATCCCTCATGGAACATAACAAGGGATATAAAAATCTAATTTTTCACGTGAGGTGTTAAGGTTCGCTGTACCCCTTGTTACGTTCCTGGAGGGGTGTCGTTTCCCAAATAGTGTGCCATGTGTTTTTTTTTGTTTTTTTTTTGCTGTTCTGACACCATGGGGGCTTGCTAAATGCAACATGCCCCCCAAAAACCATTTCAGCAATATTCACCCTCTAAAATCCCACAGTTGCTCTTTCCCTTTTGAGCCATGTTGTGAGCCCACAGAGCACTTTGCGTCAATATATGAGGTATTTCCATACTCAAGAGAAGTTGGGCTACAAATTTTGTGGGACTTTTTCTCCTAAGAACCCTTACAAAAATGTAAAAAAAAATTGGGCCACATGAACATGTTAGTATAAAAAATGGAAATCTTAATTTTTCTCCTCCACTTTGCTGCTGTTCCTGTGAAACACCTAAAGGGTTAACAAACTTTCTTAATGGCATTTGAATACTTTGAGGGGTGCAGTTTCTACAATGGGGTCATTTGTGGTATATTTCTCACAGAAAGGCCCCTCAAATCCACTTCAGACTTAACTGGTCCCTGAAAAATTCTGATTTTTTATTTTTCGTGAAAAGTTTGAAAAAATGCTGCTATACTTTGAAGCCCTCTAATGTCTTAAAAAAAAATAAAAACATGAAAACTTTACGATGCAAACATAAAGTAGACATATTCGGGGACATTTATCATTGTTGCTTTGGTAATCGAGTTCTGTTGGCATTTTTTTATTGCTTTTGGTTTTGCTTTGTGTGACACATTATTAAACTACCACAGGGGGTTGATAAATTTGGCTTACATAAGCAAAAACCAATAAATCACTTTTGAATACCATTTTTTTTTTGCACACATAAGCAAAAACCAATAAATGACCACAGAACACAATTTTGCAGCTTTGACATTTTTTATCTATATATATATATATATATATATAATATATATATATATATTATATATATATATATATATATATATATATATATATATAAATATATATAAATATATATATATATATATATATATATATATATATATATATATATCTCTCGTATGTACTCGAGTATAAGCCGACCCGAATATAAGCCGAGGCCCCTAATTTCACCCCAAAATCCCAGGAAAAGTTATTGACTCAAGTATAAGCCTAGGGTGGGAAATACATCATCCCCCCTGTCATCATCCAGACCCCCGTCATTAACACCCCCTTCATCATCACCCTGTCATCATCCCCCCTTCATCATCACCGCCTGTCATCATCCCCCCTTCATCATCACCCTGTCATCATCCCCCCTTCATCATCACCGCCTGTCATCATCCCCCCTTTATCATCACCGCCTGTCATCATTCCCCCTTCATCATCACCGCCTGTCATCATCCCCCCTTCATCATCACCGCCTGTCATCACCCCCCCTTCATCATCCCCTTGTCATCATCCCACACCCCCCCTTCATCATCCCCTTGTCATCATCCCACACACCCCCCTTCATCATCCCCTTGTCATCATCCCCACCCCCTTCATCATCCCCTTGTCATCATCCCCTTTTCATAATCCCCACCCCCTTCATCATCCCCTTGTCATAATCCCACACACCCCCTTCATCATCCCCTTGTCCTCATCCCCTTGTCGTCATCCCCACTCCCTTCATCATCCCCTTGTCATAATCCCACACCCCCCTTCATCATCCCCTTGTCATCATCCCCTTGTCATCATCCCCACCCCCTTCATCATCCCCGTGTCATAATCCCACACCCCCCTTCATCATCCCCTTGTCATCATCCCCTTGTCATCATCCCCACTCCCTTCATCATCCCCTTTTCATAATCCCACACCCCCCTTCATCATCCCCTTGTCATCATCCCACACCCCCCCCTTTATCATCCCCTTGTCATCATCCCCTTGTCATCAGCCCCCCCCCCCACCTTCATCATAACCGCTTGTCAATGTCTGATACAGTGGTCTTCTGCGGACCTCCAGAGGTTTCAAAACTACAACTCCCAGCAAGCCCGGGCAGCCATCGGCTGTCCGGGCTTGCTGGGAGTTGTAGTTTTGAAACCTCTGGAGGTCCGCAGGTTGAAGACCACTGCGGCCTTCAATATCATCTAGCCCCCCCTCTCACCCCCTTTAGTTCTGTACTCACATCCGCTCGGCGGGACGGTGCTCCGCTGGTCCGGTGCTGCAGTACTGTCCGGTGGGGAGGTCGTCCGGTGGGATAGTGGTTCCGGGCTGCCATCTTCACCGGGGGGGCCTCTTCTCCGCGCTTCGGGCCCGAAATAGAGGCGTTGCCTTGCCTTGAGATGGCAGCCCGGAACCACTATCCCACCGGACGACCTCCCACCGCACAGTCCTGCAGCACCGGACCAGCGGAGCACCGTCCCGCCGAGCGGAGGTGAGTACAGAACTAAAGGGGGTGAGAGGGGGGGCTGGATGATGTTAAAGGCCGCAGTGGTCTTTAACCTGCGGACCTTCAGAGGTTTCAAAACTACAACTCCCAGCACGCCCGGACAGCCGATGGCTGCCCTGGCTTACTGGGAGTTGTAGTTTTGAAACATCTGGAGGTCCGCAGGCTGAAGACCACTGAGGGCGGAGAGGTCACTCGAATATAAGCCGAGGGGGGTGTTTTCAGCACGAAAAATCGTGCTGAAAAACTCGGCTTATACTCGAGTATATACGGTATGTATGTTTTTTTTTTACCCTTTTTACCACTTTTTTTTTTCCTCTAAATGTACTAACTCATTTTTTGTCTTCTCATTTCAGATCCGTGTATCTTGTGGATTACTTTAGATTCAGGGGAGTGCAGTGATTAGCATTTTTTTGGTTTAATGTTAATAAAATGGTTAATGAGGACTTTTGGGGGAGTGTTTTTTTGGAATACATTTTTTTTAAATGTGATGTTTTTTTTTAAAATATACTTGGCAGGCTTAGTAGTGGAAGCAGTATTATAGACAGAGTCCATTATTAAGCTGAGGCTTAGCATTAGCCCCCAAAACAGCTAGCGCTAACCCCCAATTATTTCCCCGGTACCCACCACCACAGGGGTGCTGGGAGGAGGCGGTACCACCAGGCCCAGAGCCTCAAATATGGCGCTCCTGGGCCTAGGCGGTAACAGGCTGGTGTTATTTAGGCTTGGGAGGGCCAATAACAATGGTCCTTGCCCACCCTGGTAACATCAGGCTGTTGCTGCTTGGTTGGTATTTGGATAAAAATAGGGGGAACCTTATCTTTGTTTTGCATGAATAATTATTAAAAAAAAAAACGCATAGGGTTCCCCCTATTTTTATTTTCAGCAAAATACCAACCAAGCAGCAACAGCCTGATGATACCAGGGTGGGCGAGGACCATTGTTACTGGCCCTCCCCAGCCTAATTAATGCCAGCCCGTTACCGCCTAGGCCCAGGAGCGCCATATTTGATGCTTCGGGCCTATTGGCACCGGCTCTTCCCGGTACCCCTGTGGCGGTGGGTACTGGGGTAATAATTGGAGGTTAGCGCTAGCTGTGTTGGGGGCTAACACTAAGCATAGGCTTAGTAATGGATTCCGTCTATTAGACAGCTTCCACTACTAAGCCTTTTAAGTAGTTAAAAAAAAAACACGTTTCAAAAAAATTTATTCCAAAACAACACTCTCATTAACATTAAACAGGTTTAACCCCTTCAGGACCAAGCCCATTTTGGCCTTAAGGACCAGAGCGTTTTTTGCACATCTGACCACTGTCACTTTAAACATTAATAACTCTGGAATGCTTTTAGTTATCATTCTGATTCCGAGATTGTTTTTTCGTGACATATTCTACTTTAACATGGTGGTAAATTTTTGTGGTAACTTGCATCCTTTCCTTGTGAAAAATCCTAAAATTTGATGAAAAATTTGAAAATTTTGCATTTTTCTAACTTTGAAGCTCTCTGCTTGCAAGGAAAATGTATATTACAAATAAAAAAAATTTTTTATTCACATATACAATATGTCTACTTTAAGTCTGCATCATAAAAGTGACAAGTTTTTACTTTTGGAAGACACCAGAGGGCTTCAAAGTTCAGCAGCAATTTTCCAATTTTCACAAAATTTTCAAACTCACTATTTTTCAGGGACCAGTTCAGGTTTGAAGTGGATTTGAAGGGTCTTCATATTAGAAATACCCCACAAAAGACCCATTATAAAAACTGCACCCCCCAAAGTATTCAAAATGACATTCAGTCATCATTTTAACCCTTTAGGTGTTTCACAGGAATAGAAGCAAAGTGAAGGAGAAAATTCACAATCTTAATTTTTTACACTCGCATGTTCTTGTAGACCCAATTTTTGAATTTTTACAAGGGGTAAAAGGAGAAAATGTATACTTATATTTGTAGCCCGATTTCTCTCGAGTAAGCACATACCTCATATGTCTATGTAAAGTGTTCGGCGGGCGCAGTAGAGGGCTCAGAAGGGAAAGAGCGATAAGGGAATTTTGGAGGGTAAGTTTTTCTGAAATGGTTTTTGGGGGGCATGTTGCATTTAGGAAGCCCCTATGGTGCCAGAACAGCAAAAAACCCTCACATGGCATACCATTTTGGAAACTAGACCCCTTGAGGAACATAACAAGGAATAAGGTGAGCCTTAATACCCTACAGGTGTTTCACGACTTTTGCATATGTAAATTTTTTTTTAGATTTTTCACTAAAATGTGTGTTTCCCCCCAAATTTCACATTTTTCCAAGGGTTAATAGCAGGAAATACCCCCCAATATTTGTAACCCCTTCTCTTCTGAGTATGGAGGTACCCCATAAGTTGACCTGAAGTGCACTATGGGCGAACTACAATGCTCAGAAGAGAAGGAGTCATATTTGGCTTTTTGAGAGCAAATTTTGCTCGGGGGGCATGTCGCATTTAGGAAGCCCCTATGGTGCCAGAACAGCAAAAAAAAAAAAAAAAAACACATGGCATACCATTTTGGAAACTAGACCCCTTGAGGATTGTAATAAGGAATAAAGTGAGCCTTATTACCCCACAGGTGTTTCACGACTTTTGCATATGTAAAAAAAATATATATAATTTTTCCACTAAAATGTGTGTTTCCCCCCAAATTTCAAATTTTTGCAAGGGTTAATAGCAGGAAATACTCCCCAATATTTGTAACCCCTTCTCTTCTGATTATGGAGGTACACCATAAGTTGAACTGAAGTGCACTATGGGCGAACTACAATGCTCAGAAGAGAAGGAGCCATATTTGGCTTTTTGAGAGCAAATTTTGCTCGGGGGGCATATCGCATTTAGGAAGCCCCTCTGGTGCCAGAACAGCAAAAAAAAAAACAAATGGCATACCATTTTGGAAACGAGACCCCTTGAGGAACGTAACAAGGGGTACAGTGAGCATTTGCCCCCCACTGGTGTCTGACAGATCTTTGTAACAGTGGGCTGTACAAGTTTTCATTTTCACGGACCACTGTTCCAAAGATCCGTCAGACACCTGTGGGGGGGGGGGGGGGGTAAATTCTCACTGCACCCCTCATTACATTTCGTGAGGGGTGTCGTTTCCGAAATGGGGTCACATGTGGGGTTTTGTTTTTTTTGCGTTTGTCAAAACCGCTGTAACAATCAGCCACCCCTGTGCAAATCACCTCAAATGTACATGGTGCGCTCTCCCTTCTGGGCCTTGTTGTGCGCCCCCAGAGCACTTTGCGCTCACATATGGGGTATCTCTGTAGTCAGGAGAAATTGCGTTACAAATTTTGGGGGGCTTTTTTCCCTTTTACCTCTTCTGAAAATGTATAGGGCAACATCAGCATGTTAGTGTAAAAAATCAAAAATTTTTACACTAACATTCTGGTGTAGACCCCAACATTTCCTTTTCATGAAGGGTTAAAGAAGAAAAAGCCCCCCAAACCTTGTAACGCAATTTCTCCCGAGTACGGCGATACCCCATATGTCGCCCTAAACTGTTGCCTTGAAATACGACAGGGCTCCAAAGTGAGAGCACCGTGGGCATTTGTGGCCTAAATTAGGGATTTGCATAGGGGTGGACATAGGGGTATTCTACGCCAGTGATTCCCAAAAAGGGTGCCTCCAGCTGTTGCAAAACTCCCAGCATGCGTGGACAGTCAACGGCTGTCCGGCAATACTGGGAGTTGTTGTTTTTCAACAGCTGGAGGCTCTGCTTTTGAAACAGTGGCGTACCAGAGGGGGAGGGGGGGCTTATTGGGGGAGGGGGGCTGTGTAGGGGTATGTGTATATGTAGTGTTTTTAACTTTTAATTTTATTTTGTGTTAGTGTAGTGTAGTGTAGTGTTTTTAGGGTACAGTCACATGCGCGGGGGATTACAGCGAGTTTCCCGGCGCAAAATTTGCTGCATATCAAGATGCGAGAAAACCACTGTAAAGGCCTCGCCCATGTGAATGTACCCTGTACATTCACAGGGGGGGGGGGGGGGGGGGTGCACCAGCTGTTGCAAAACCACAACTCCCAGCATGCATGGTCTGTTAGTGCATGCTGGGAGTTATAGTTTTGCAATAGCTGGAGGCACACAGGTTAGGAAACACTGAGTTACAAACAGACAATGTTTCCCAACCAGTGTGTCTCCAGTTGTTGCAAAACTACAACTCCCAGCATGCCCAGACAGCTGAAGGGCATGCTGGGAGTTGTAGTTCGGCAACATCTGAAGGGCTAGATGTTGCTGAACTAAAACTCCCAGCATGCCTGGACAGTCAGTGCATACTGGGAGTTGTAGTTTTGCAACAGCTGGAAGAGCACAGATTGGAGACCATTATACAATGGTCTCCAAACTGGGGCCCTCCAGATGTTGCAAAACTACAACTCCCAGCATGCCCAGACAGCCAAAGGCTGTCTAGGCATGCTGGGAGTTGTAGTTTTCAGACTCCTAGAAGCAGCAGTGAAGATCTTCACTGCTGCTTCTGAGGACCATATACTTACCTGCCGGTCCCGTCGCTGCTTGTCCACGTGGCCGGTCCTGCCGCTGCTCCTCGGTCCCGCCAGGTAAGGCCGCCGGTCCCCTGATGTTCCCCCCCTATGCCGCAGGTCCCCGCGAGCCCCCGCAGCCATCGTCCCCCGTTCTGCCCGACTTCCATGGGCGGGCAGTGCGGGGGATCTGAACTTTCACCCCAGATTACTGTGATTGGTCCACAGGGACCAATCACAGTGATCGCTGACCAGGACCATCAATGGATGGTCCTGGGGGTGAAGCAGAAGTTGTCCCCTGCTGGAAACAGCGGGACTTCTGCCAGTTAACTCGTGCGATGCTGCGCATCGCCGGGTTAACTGATTGTCATTTATAAACGCCGGGATGCGCGGACGCACTGCACAACCCGGCGTTTATATATGACATTCTGCGGGAAGGGGTTAAAAAAGACGCTGGTCATTGAAGCAGTCCACCAAATCCGAAGTAGTCCACAGGATACATGGATCTGAAATGAGGAGAAAAAAAGAAAAATAGGTTAATACATTTATTGTCACCCGTCCGCGCCTGACTACAACTCCCAGCATGCCCTTACAGTAAGAGCATGCTGGGAGTTGTAGGGGGGGGTGACAATCTCCCGCACCACATGACTACAACTCACAGCATGCCCTTACAGTAAGGATATGCTGGGAGTTGTAGTCATGTGATGCGGGAGATTGTTACCCCCCCCCCCCCCCCACGCACACACTACAACTCCCAACATATCGTTATTGTAAGGACATGCTGGGAGTTGTATTTGTGCCGCAGAGGGCAGGTGACAGGCTTGTCACCTGCCCCCCTACAACTCCCAGCATGCCCTTACAGTAAGGATATGCTGGGAGTTGTAGTGTGTGTGTGTGTGGGGGGGGGGGGGTGCGGGGGTAACCATCTCCCGCACCACATGACTACAACTCCCAGCATATCCTTACTGTAAGGGCATGCTGGGAGTTTTAGGGGGGCAGGTGAAAAGCCTGTCACCTGCCACACAACTACAACTCCCAGCATGTCCTTACAGTAAGGGCATGCTGGGAGTTGTAGTCATGTGGTGTGGGAGATTGTCACCCCCCCCCCCCTACAACTCCCAGCATGCTCTTACTGTAAGGGTATGCTGGGAGTTGTAGTTTTGCGGCAGGGGGGCAGGTGACAAGCTTGTCAACCCCCCCACGCACACAACTCTCCCAGCATGCCCTTCCTGTAAGGACATGCTGGGAGTTGTAGTCGTGCCAGCCAGAGAAGCGGGTGGTAATGCGCTCCGCTCCTTGGCTGCAGTGATCAGAGAATCACTGTAATTTCATATTTCCTGTCGTCACGTGACACGGGACCCAGCGGGAAATTTGAAATTACACCAAACTCCGCGGCGCTGTAGTAAGGAGCCCGGGCTGACATAACACTGCAGCCGCCCGGGACTCCCTCAGCCAGGCAGGGAGATGTGCAGAAGCCGTCCCTGCCATCTCTCGGTGTGTACCGCAGTGCTGAGGGATGACAGGGACGGCACCTACACATCTCCCTGACGGCTGTGGGAGTCCCGTGGGGGGCTGCTGAGTGAGGTTAGCCCGGGCACCTTACCACGGTGCCGCAGGATATCTTAGGAGCCCGGGAGGGTGCAGACTGATGCCAGCCCGTCTCCTTTTAACATCTAGCGGAGCCGCGGAGCTTTTAGTCCCTAATGTAATATCAAATTTCCCGTGATTGGCTGCTCGGTCCTGGCCAATTACGGGACCCAGCGGGAAATATGAAATTACATTAAGGGAAATAGAAACTCCACTGCGCCGAGGTTTGTTAAAAGGAGCCCAGGCTGGAATCAGTCTTCAGCCGCCCGGGTTCCTCCGATTCTATCCCCGCTACCCTAATACAATGATGGGGATGGGGACACTGCTTTATATAACCCCCACCCCCCTTGTCTTCCACCTGCCCGCGCCGCACATTGTCCGCCCGCTACAATACTACAACTCCCAGCATGCCCTCACTGTATGGACATGCTGGGAGTTGTAGTCTTGCAACAGGTAGCAGACAGATGGGAGATGTGCAGCGCAGGCGGGTGGGAAACAAGGGGGGGTGTCCTTATGTTAGGGTAGCGGGGTTAGAATCAGACAGAGCTGGGCGGCTGCAGAGTGATGCCAGCCCGGGCTCCTTTGTACAGTTGCAATATATTTCCCGCTGGAGCTGTGATCACGGCTGCCAGCGGGAAATATAAAATTTGCTCTCAAAAGCCGTTTTGTGTGCCAGCTCCGAGCTGGCTTATATTTATGCAGTTTTTGAGGGCTTGCGACTTTTTATGCGACTTTCGCACTTGATAAATCCCTGACCACTGAAAAGTAAAAAAAAAAATTTACTTTCGTATGCTTTTTTGTAGCTTTTTGCTTACAGCCAAAAGTCGCACAAAAAATTGCTTAAGTGCTAATGCGACTTTTTCTGCGACTTTTGTAAGCAAAAGAGCTCTAAATCCCTTGATAAATGTCCCCCATTGTATTTGTGAATCAATATATAATTTGGAATGTCCATTTTCCTTACAGGCAGAAAAATGCTAAATTTTCTATATTTTGGGATTTTTCAACAAGAAAAGATTCAAGTAACGACAAAAATTACCACTATGTTAAAGTAGAATATGTCACGAAAAAACAATCTCAGAATAAGAATGAAAAGTAAAAGCATCTCAGAGTTATTCATATATAAAGTGACAGTGGTCAGATTTGCAAAAATTTTATTTTATTTAAAAAAAAATTTTTTTTTTGTAAAATGGGAAAAGAGGGGGAATTCATTTTTTTAAACATATTTGGTAGAATAGTCTGAATGACTAAAATATAACGTTAATGACTCCATACGGTGAACGACATAAAACATAAAAATAACAAAGTCCAATGCTGAATTGTGATCACATCCCGGAAAAAAAAAAAAAAAGGAATAAAAAGTCATCAAAAATCACATATACACAAATGTGGTACCGATGAAAACAACAAATCACAGATTAAGTGCCCATACAAGCCCGTACGTTTTCAGAAAAACGTACTCTCCAAAATCCCCTTGTCGCTCTTTCCCTTCTGAGCCCTCTACTGCGCCCGCCGAACACTTTACATAGACATTTGAGGTATGTGCGTACTCGAGAGAAATTGGGCTACAAATATAAGTATACATTTTCTCCTTTTACCCCTTGTAAAAATTCAAAAATTGGGTCTACAAGAACATGCGAGTGTAAAAAATGAAGATTGTGAATTTTCTCCTTCACTTTGCTTCTATTCCTGTGAAACACCTAAAGGGTTAAAATGATGACTGAATGTCATTTTGAATACTTTGGGGGGTGCAGTTTTTATAATGGGGTCTTTTGTGGGGTATTTCTAATATGAAGACCCTTCAAATCCACTTCGAACCTGAACTGGTCCCTGAAAAATAGTGAGTTTGAAAATTTTGTGAAAAATTGGAAAATTGCTGCTGAACTTTGAAGCCCTCTGGTGTCTTCCAAAAGTAAAAACTCGTCACTTTTATGATGCAAACATAAAGTAGACATATTGTATATGTGAATAAAATTTTTTTTTATTTGTAATATACATTTTCCTTACAAGCAGAGAGCTTCAAAGTTAGAAAAATGCAAAATTTTCTAATTTTTCATCAAATTTTAGGATTTTTCACAAGGAAAGGATGCAAGTTACCACAAAAATTTACCACCATGTTAAAGTAGAATATGTCACGAAAAAACAATCTCGGAATCAGAATGATAACTAAAAGCATTCCAGAGTTATTAATGTTTAAAGTGACAGTGGTCAGATGTGCAAAAAACGCTCTGGTCCTTAAGGCCAAAATGGGCTTGGTCCTGAAGGGGTTAAAGATCACAACCCCACAAAATCCATATGATGGCTTATTTTTTGCACGTATACCATTGACTGTGCGGTTTAATTAACTATATATTTTTATAATTCTGACATTTCTGCATGCGGCGATACCATATATGTTTATTTACACAGTTTTTGGATTTTTTTTTTACGGAAAAAGGGGGGTGATTCAAGCTTTTTTCACTTTTTTTTTTCAATGTTATAGCTCCCATAGGGAGCTATAACACTGCACACACTGATCTTTTACATTGATCAATGGTTTCTCATAGGAAACCATTGATCAATGATTCTGCCGCTTGACTGCTCATACCTGGATCTCAGGCACTGAGCAGTCATTTGGCGTTCGGACAGTGATCAAGTTGAACGCTGCATCTAAAGGGTTAATAGCGCGCGAAACCACGATCAGTGCTGCTCGCTATTAGCCTCGGCTCCCGGCTGTTGTTAGGGGCCTGGCCCGACCCGCTATGACGCTGGGCCACGGCGTGGCCCCGCATTATAGAAAGGTGGTGGGCGGAGGGCGTATAGGTATGCCCTCCGTCCCCAACAGGTTAAAGGAGATCTTTAGTGCTTATAACTTATACCCCAACCTAAGGATAGGGGATGAGTTATAAATCGCGGGGGGGTCCGGGCACTGGGGCCCCCCGCGATCTCCTGTATGGGGCCGTGGCAATGAACAGGAAAGGGGGCATTCTGTTCCCGCATGACGCGGCAGCCGGCACGCCCTTCCATGACTCCCATAGAAATACATGGAGGGGCGTGCCCGCTGCCGCGTCAAGCGGGGATGGAACACCCCCTTTCCTGTACATAACTGTGGCCCCGTACAGAAGATGGCGGGGGGCCCGATCGCTCGTACCCCCCAGTGATCTATAACTTATACCCTATCCTTAGGATGGGGGATAAGTTATAAGCACTACAGATCTTCTTTAAATGTGAGTGCAGGTGCAGTGACCATGCCGGCGTATAAGATGACTTGGCGTATAAGACGACCCCCAACTTTGCCGTGCTGGGAGTTGTAGTTTCACAACAGCTGGAGGCACCCTGGTTTTTAGTATACAGTATTAGTTTTTACTTGCTCTGGCCGGCCCCCGCCTGCAGCTACACACAGGAGCCCGCCCGGGCAGATAGTCAGAAGTTTTCCTATCCCGGACCTCAATACCCGGCGTATAAGACGACCCCCGGCTTTTCAGAAGAAAATTTGGGGTTAAAAAGTCGTCTTATACGCCGGGATATACGGTATTTATATATTTTTAACCCCTTCAGGACAGGTTTTTTCATTTTTGCACTTAGTTTTTACCTCCTCACCTTCTTAAAATCATAACACTTTCAATTTTCTACATACAGAGTCCTATAAGGGCTGTTTTTTTGTGCCACCTATTGTACTTTGTAATGACATCAATCATTTCACCACAAAATCTACGGAAAAACTAGGGGGGAAAAAAAAACTCCATTCTGATTTTTTTTTTTTAGGGGGTTCAGATTCTACACACTGCACTTTTCGGTAAAAATGACACCTTATATATATTCTGTAGATCCATACGATTAAATTGATACACAGCTTATTAAGGTTTGATTTTGTTTTACTTCTGTTAAAAAAAAATCATTACTTTTACACCAAAATTAGTACGTTTAAAATTGTCCTCTTCTGACCTCTATAACTTTTTTTTTATTTTTCCGTATACAGCAAACAATTAGCCCTCATACAGTTTAAAACATACTTATATTGTTCAAAAAGTTAGATTTTTTTTTGAAGCAGTACAAAAAGAGTAAAGCGTTTACCCAAGCATTGACCCGCAGTATAAAAAGAACATGTCAGTGAATAAAAACGAAAACCCTCAAAAGTTGCCAAATTGTGGTTTTCTTTTCAATTTCCAGCCGTAAATAATATATATATATTTTTTTATAGTACCGTACATTTTATGTTACCGTACATTACAAAGTACAGTTGGTCGCAAAATAAACAACAACTCATATTGGTCTTTGGGTGGAAAATTAAAAGATTTATGGCTCTTAGAAGGGGAGGAGGAAAAAATGAAAATGTAAAAATGAAAATGTCCTTTGTCCTCAAGACCAAAAAGGGCTGTGACCCTGAAGGGGTTAAAACTGTAATCTTCAAATCCTTTGTAAACCCCCAGTATAACTGTACATAGTGTAAGTAAAGTACAGTACAGCCATTACAATGGATACACATACACGTGATGTCATCTGCTGTGACATCACACATCAAAGAGACTTTCTCCAGGGTAGAATCCAATCCCTAACACTTATTTCCTCGGTTCGGCGGGTGAACACGTTCTCCTACTAGACCTGCGCTTATTTTGCAAATTGAAGAGAATTTTGTCTATTTAGGCAAAAGGATCCTGTAAGGACGGCGACCATGAAGCTAAGAGGTAGGAATAATGAAAACTTCCAAAATTTCTGTTTAAAAATGGATTTAACATGAATGTATTAGTGTAAAGTTAATATAGTAGAGTGCAGTAAAGTTACTGATGTTCTCTTGTACAGTCTATCCTGGGTGGCTTTAAAGGGGGGCTTCCCCAGCGTTCGGCACATTTTGTTCCAAACGCTTGGAGCGGGCGGCGGGGGTTGTGACATTAGGGCCACGCCCCCTCAATGTAAGTCTATGGGAAGGTTGTGGTGTTACCTCACGAGGGGCGTGGCCGTGAAGTTGCGACCCTGTCGAATGCTGAATGAACGCTGGGTGCTGCACAGAGATCGCTGGGGTACCAGCTGCGGGACCCCTGCAATCAGACATCTTATCCCCTATCCTTTGGATAGGGGATAAGATGTCTAGAGGCAGAGTACTCCTTTAAGTCTCTTACAGCAATTGAGCAAATGTTTATTCCTGTGAGATAAATGATTTCAGTTTGTGAATCAATGCTTTAAGTATTTTGCCTTCTAAAAGAAAACATGGGAAACTACTCTGATATTAGTGAAATAATATAATAATAGTAGTAATATAATTATAATAACAATGTTTTAGTCACACACAAGTTTAAAAAAAGCTTCATACAGTGACAATACAGTGATCCATGACATCTAATCTTCTAGCATATAGCCTATAAAATATTGATAGTTTGCCGTATAAATTATAGTTTTAACAAAAAAAGTATATATATGTATATATATATATATATATATATATATACATATATATGAACATATGTATTTACATATATATATATACATAAATAAATGAATGAATATAGGTCTAATATATTGTATCCTGTCGCTATTTTGCAGATATCCCAGTTCTCTCGGTGCCTGTCGTGTGTCTCATACATTACGTGACGAGTTTCCTTTGGCGGTATACTAACCTATATCATTATAAGGTCACTCCACCATATTATGAGATCCATAAAATACCTGGGAAGAAGATTAAGCACCGTGGTCAGCGAGCAGATGTGGCTATTGACATGGCTTTAGGTGACAATTCAGACCCACATGAATCCAGGCACAGCGATCATGTGACAGTCACCATGGAGGATAACCAGATGGATTTACCAACAACCTCTGAAGATGCCTCGGAGCCCAAAGTGTCTTGGCTGCAGCGGACTTGGCAATATGCTAAAAGCAAACTGAAGTGGCCCAATTATGTATCCAATGTTTGGGTTGGAGCATGGGCCATGGCCAAGCGGACAGTAACCGGCATGATGACCACATTCAAGATGCCATTTTACTTCCTACATACACAGCTAAGAAGTATTACAGCAAAGGCCATTGACGATCAATGTGAACCAATTTAACAAGACGGCTGATTGGGTCACACAAGATCTACATATGGTTTGGGGTGGGGGTGGGGAGGAGCCCGAAATGCAGCCACCTCCACGTGGTGGGCTCTGGGTCACTTGATACATTAACAAGTGAGCGAGGAGCTGCATAATTCAAGGCACATTTCCCATATAGGACATACAGCTTGTAATGGAGACAGAAGATATTGACCACCTAGAGATACATTTTGCACATAAGTGGGAAAACAAGCCCCCCTATTGGATGATTAAGGAATCAGAGATATGTAGAAGGGGAGAGGTGGATTCCCAGGAATGGAGGATGACAATATATCTCTAGCATAATATCTCTGGATAAGTGGATATGGTGGAAACAGTATCATTATTACAATTATTTTTAACCCCTTAAGGACCTGCAATGTAAATGTACATTTGCATTGCCATCTTCTGGGATCACCACGTCTCTGGATGCGGTGATTGGACTGGGATGGCTGTTGTTATCTAAAAGCAGCCACCTCGGCATATCGCCCAGGGGGGGGGGTCCCGGGAATCCCCCCTTGGCGGCAATCGCTGTGATTCGTCAGTCAATACTGACCGGTGAATCACGGCTTTTCCAGGCCAAATGGGTCACTGGTGACCAAGGAAATATGGGTGATTGGTGCTGTCCGAGACAGCACCAATCACCATTGCCCAGCAGGAGTGAGGTGGCACTGGTGCCACCTCACGATCATGGTGATTGGTCGGCTGAGACCAGCTGAAGAATCACGGCATCTTCTGGGCTGTCCTGACGGCACCCGTTCCACCCCTAGTCTGGAGGGCGAGAGCGGGTACCGACCATGTAGTGTGCAGCGGCGGGGATAGCATACTGGCGGTGGCAGGAAATGACTGGCAGCAGCAGCAGGAGGTGAGGCCTGTGTGCCTCCTACTGTTTCATAACTACAATTCCCAGCATGCACAGCCAAAGGGCATGCTGGGAGTTGTAGTTATGTAACAGCTGGAGATACCCTGGTTGGGAAACACTGTGCTGTACAGATGAAGTGGGGCCAGTATGAGAATAGCTCTTAGTGTAAGATTATATGGGAATGGTCCTAACCTTTGAAGTGGGAACTTGCACTTAATGCAGATTCCATTTCTTTGGAGCCAAAAGCAACACGAGTTGTGTGTCTCATCTTGCTCCTCCGCTGCTGCTGAAGCCTTCCTCATCTATGCCGTCTGCAGAGTTTTTGTGATCTGGAGTATTGTTATTGGAAGTCTCCTTGGAAGCTCTGGAAGACGGATATCATGGTAGAGACGTCTGTGCTGAGAAACAAAGTTCCCGAAAAAACTTTTTGAAGGAGATTTATCTTTTTTTTTTTTTTTTACTTACTTTTTCTTACATGCGACCTATCAAAAAGTCATACGACCTTGATAAATAAATTGCACGTAAGCAAAACCCGGGAAACCCACTTGCAAAAGCATTTTTTTAAATCAGAAAAGTAGATAAAGTTCCTTATCTACCCTTTATTACCAGTAGTGTTTCTAGAGAGTGACGGGGAAGGGGGGGGGGGAGGGGGGTTGGGGCGTACTGCATTGGATGAAGCTGTATTGCTTTTTTTTTTTTTTTTAAAGGAAAATTTTAGTGCCACATATGGGTTATTTACGTAGTCTGTAAAAATCTTACACAACTATTTTGTGCCTTATTCTATTTTAACACAACATTTTCAAATTTAGTGGGTACGCCAGCATGTACGTGTCCTACAATTAACAAGGTGTGCAGTGTGTATTTTTAACCTTAAAATTAATAGAGTTGTTATATAATTAAAGTTTTCTATAATTAACATTAACCTTTGTGCTCTCCCGGTACAGGACCGGTCCTGTACCATCCTTAAGTCCCCTCAGGAAGAGTCCCTTAGGTCCATAGGGCTCTCCTGCAGCGCTCCCCCCTTGTTGTCTCATAAATGCAGTGTATATTCATTATGTGTTTTTATAGTTCATATGTATAAAGTTGTACAGTTTGTATAAAATGCATAGGACCTTCCTTGGTCATGTGATCTACTGTCATGTGATATACCCAGAGTTCCATGGGCACAGGAGCTCCAAGCATTAGCAACCAATGGGCTTTTGTCCAGCCCCCTAGTATATAAGTGGCTGTAGTCTCTATACTCTCTCTTATCTCTTGGACTCAAAAGGAAGCACAAAGTCCTGTATACTACAAATTCATCTCATCAAGGCCAAAGCCTAAAGAAATGCAGCCACTTTTAAAACGTAAGTTACAATTCTCTCTACAAATCCAGTGACTACTCCTCAGCTAAGGAATATATCAGTAGCACAATGGTCTGCCTAAATATCTCAATAATAACAAGTCCAAGCAAACATGTGAGGTGTCCTGTGTCACGGTTGCCTCTGAAGGAACTGCATAATTGTAAAGACTGTTCCCTAAACATTTCAAGTAAAAGTTCCAGTTTATTCAGAATCCTTGCTGTGGACATTCCTTTATTACAAACCATTTTTGGGTTGGTTGACGGCGGTTACTATACCGGAATAACCACATACTCGCGTCACGAACACTAAGGGGTTAACAACATCTTGCCCCCAGGATTTATACCACCTGCTACATACTGCAACACCCCAGTCACCACATTTCTTTTGGCGTCCTACGAACAGGATACGGGTGTGTGCCTTTAATAATTCAGCCACCCAGGCCACCCACAATGAAAAACGGGTGTATGCCGTGATTGCAAGTGCCACTAGTCATCCCCCTGTGCAGGAATATGTATAGAAAACTGTCCAGGATTGTCGCAATCCGCGACCGAAATTACGCCCAAAAGTGTACAGGACATTGTTGCTGAAATTGTGCTTTGCCGGGGTGCTAGAAAAAGTAAGGGGGAGGTGAAGAATATTGTATTGTGGCCATGGGTAAGATTAGGAACGAAGCCATGTTACGTGCTTCAGTACAAAAGTACCTGAAGTCTCCTCAGCGGCCAATTTGAGTATGTTCCTGTTTTCATAATATGTGCCCTACTATTTGGTCCCATTACCCTGATGGGTTTGTTCTTACCTTCTTTGTTTCTTGCTCCTTTGAATTGTTTTATTGTATTGTAAAACTTAATGAAATGATCTAATTAAAAAAAAAAATACCTGAAGGGGTTAAGGAAGAACCCAAGAAGCGCGCCAAGATGTCCCATGCTGGATATCATGTAGCAGCGTCTATGCCGAAGTGGAACTGTTGTCTGACTTCCTGTGGGACAGGAAGTCAGAGCTGCACCAATGACGTCCTTCCGGCCGGCCGGCATTTTGTTGAAGCCTCTTATAAAAGGCACCATGCGGCCATCCCTCTTCAGTCCGGAAATGGCAGAGAGGTGTACAGACATGGCGCAGCCCACCAGAGCACGTGAAGAGAGCAACAAGATGGCTGCGGAGCAGCGGAAAGTTACAGTGGCTGCAGCGCAGCTGTTCCATGACCTAGCTGACCATTTGCAGCAATTGCCCCTTGGGGCCGAGGAGGCCTGCAAGCTGCCCCCGCTTCCAGAGGACGATGAATGGCAAGCTACCCCAAAAAGGGGATCACCACAGTCTTCAGCAGCAGCATCGCCGGTGAGATTGTTCCCTCGCCACAGATCCTGGGCGGAGATTGCAACCGAGGAGTCAGATGTAAGTACGCCGGCCGAGGCCGCATTTTCTACGCCTTCAGCCCCGACAGGGAACCCCCAGGGCAGAAGTCTGTTCCAGTTAGAGCACGCTCACAGTCACCCCTTCTCCTTCAATGGGTGTTCGGCGACGAGCCAGAGTTTGTCCCGTACTTGTGGGACCATGTCCTTCCCCTGCCAGGGAAGTCCCATCCACCAGTTCCCACAGTACAGGCTGAGAGAGCCCGCAGAGAGGCCGAAATAGCCAGCATCATTGAGAAATTAAAAGCCCAGCACAGAGAGAGGTATGGGCCTAAGCAGTTGCCCTATGAAGTACAAGTAGAGCAGCAGCAGGATACTAAAAGGCTGGAAGCCCTCTATATAAGCAAGTTGGACTATCCACAAGTGGGTGAGCCACCCTTGGAGCGCCGACTCGCCACAGTTATAAAATTTGATAAAGTACGTGGCTTTGGCACCCTCCAAGACTGCCAGCATGGAGGAACCATGCTAGTAAATAGGAAAGTCGTTCAGCGGGACTGCCTGCCTCCAGCACTCCACTCCTTAGAAGCAGGGGAGATAGTGGAATATACCCCGGTAAAAAGTCTGCGGGGAGAATGGGCGGCAGCCATAACCAGGCCCAAGAATCCCACTCAAATACCCTTTACGTATTTTCCGTCGGACGACTGGGACATAGATCCCCATTGAATTCGGCCGATAAGGTGGAAGAAGAAATGTATTTGTCCGAGGCGCCCATCATGGCTCCTAAATTTATGAGGAGAGAGAGAAAAGGAAAAAAGGGGGGAGGCTCAAGCTAAATGTAAAGCATAACACAAAAGGGTGCTATCTGGCTCATAAAACAATAAGCACAATAATAACCAGACTAAATAGCCATAAAGGATGCATACCCAATATCATATAATGCAAGAAAATGTAAACTTTATTATAACACATATGACACAAAGTAAGGAAAAACACTCTAAAAACACTTAAAAAGGCTCAGAAGAGCCGCACTACAACAGTGGGACCAATTGTGGTCACCACAGGACATGGGAAGAAAAATGAAAGGGACCCCTCCTGTCACTCACCAAATAAGTAACAATAAAACACAAATGACAAAAAAGGGCAATGACAAATGGGCTTCTTTATTGGACATGGGCTTACTGGGACACTTTCCCTCCTTCCTCCGTCTGTGGATCGTCCACTGTGTTTGTATATTAGTGTACTGAGTATTACATTCTTGCACCTGCTTCCCTGAGTAACATTCATCGCATTGTACCATTTACCATTTGGGGACTGGCATGCACAGTTTGTTGACTGTCCACTACTTTTTTGTCATTTGTGTTTTATTGTTACTTATTTGGTGAGTGACAGGAGGGATCCCTTTCATGTTTCTTCCCATGTCCTGTGGTGACCATAATTCGTCCCACTGTTGTAGTGTGGCTCTTCTGAGCCTTTTTAAGTGTTTTTAGAGTGTTTTCCTTGCTTTGTGTCATATGTGTTATAATAAAGTTTACATTTTCTTGCATTATATGATATTGGGTATGCATCCTTTATGGCTATTTAGTCTGGTTTTTATTGTGTAAATTTATGAGGAGGTCCAGTCCTGAATCTTCACTTACAGAAAATGTGCCCAGGCGTACTCCCCCAGAGGAGGTGAGGCCTAACCAACGGGCACCAACTTATGTGCCTAGGCCTACTCCACGCCGGAGGTGAGGCCTAATCAGCACGCACCGACCGATGTGCCGTGGCCTACTCCACCTAAGGAAGTGTGGCCGAACCAGCTGGCACCTACAGCTGTACCAGCGGCATCAGTCTCTGAAGTCAATGTGGTGGTCAATGTTAATCCGACCATAACACAGTCCTGGCTGACCAATGTAGCCTGGAGGGAAACCCAACCTCGTGCTCCCAGATATATATCACAAAGCAGGAAGCACACCGACAGGCGAGGTTGGGAAGCAAGAAGAACCAATTTCAAATTTTTTGCATTCTACTAAATGTGTGGTACACTAATACCTTCTTTATTGTTTCAGGTTATCATTATCCGCAACAGTTCAAGTCAAGTGCCTGGCAGGACTGTGCAAAGAAGTTTCACCATTTGTAAAGTAACCATTTTCGTAAGTTTGTGCCCGGCTCTGGCCGAGAGACTCCTTGCCCTAGGAGATCCTATTAAGTCTTGTGCCCAGCTATAGCCATGATCCTAACCAAAGACTCCATAATGTAGGTGGATTGCTGAGCCTTACATGCACGTTATTGTATATGTGATAAAAGTAATATATATTTTGTGCACTATTTGGCACTCAAAAATATCAGGTAAATTTAACCTGACCATCTTAATTATTTGCTGCTGGTATTTAACCTTTGTGCCTACAAGCAACAAAAGTTATGTTCACCTAAAATGTAATAAAATGTAAATGGTATCACGATTCGGCTGGCTGGAGGTGGATCCTCTGTGCCAGAGAGGGATTGGCGTGGACCGTGCTGGTGGACCGGTTCTAAGTTGCTACTGGTATTCACCAGAGCCCGCCGCAAAGCGGGATGGTCTTGCAGCGGCGGTAGCAACCAGGTCGTATCCACCAGCAACGGCTCAACCTCTCTGACTGCTGAAGATAGGCGCGGTACAAGGGAGTAGACAAGAGCAAGGTCGGACGTAGCAGAAGGTCAGGGCAGGCAGCAAGGATCGTAGTCAGGGGCAACGGCAGGAGGTCTGGAACACAGGCTAGGAACACACAAGGAAACGCTTTCACTGGCACAATGGCAACAAGATCCGGCGAGGGAGTGCAGGGGAAGTGAAGTATAAATAGGGAGTGCACAGGTGAACAAACTAATTAAGCCAGCTGCGCCAATCAGTGGCGCAGTGGCCCTTTAAATTGCAGAGACCCGGCGCGCGCGCGCCCTAAGGAGCGGGGCCGCGCGCGCCGGGACAAGACCGACGGAGAGCGAGTCAGGTACGGGAGCCGGGATGCGCATCGCGAGCGGGCGCCTCCCGCAACGCGAATCGCATCCCGGCTGAGAGAGGTATTGCAGCGCACCCGGTCAGCAGGTCTGACCGGGGTGCTGCAAATGCGAGGATGATGCGAGCGCTCCGGGGAGGAGCGGAGACCCGGAGCGCTCGGCGTAACAGTACCCCCCCCCCCTTGGGTCTCCCCCTCTTCTTGGAGCCTGAGAACCTGAGGACAAGACTTTTGTCTAGGATGTTGTCCTCAGGTTCCCAGGATCTCTCTTCTGGACCACAGCCTTCCCAATCCACCAAGAAATTTTTTTTCCCTCTGACCGTCTTGGAGGCCAGAATCTCCTTCACGGAGAAGACGTCAGAAGAACCGGAAACAGGAGTGGGAGAAACAAGTTTGGGAGAGAAGCGGTTAATGATGAGTGGTTTAAGGAGAGAGACATGGAAGGCATTGGGAATACGAAGAGAAGGAGGAAGAAGGAGTTTGTAAGAGACAGGGTTAATCTGGCACAAGACTTTGAAAGGACCAAGATAGCGTGGTCCCAGTTTGTAACTGGGGACACGAAAGCGGACATATTTAGCGGAGAGCCATACCTTGTCTCCGGGAGCAAAAATGGGGGGAGTTCTTCTTTTCTTATCGGCAAACCTTTTCATGCGGGATGAAGCCTGTAAAAGAGAATTTTGGGTCTCTTTCCATATGGTGGAAAGATCACGAGTCACTTCATCCACAGCGGGCAAACCAGAGGGCAAGGGAGTAGGGAGGGGGGGAAGAGGGTGACGGCCGTACACCACGAAAAATGGGGACTTAGCAGAAGATTCGGAGACTCTGAAGTTGTATGAGAATTCGGCCCATGGTAGAAGATCTGCCCAGTCATCCTGGCGGGAGGAAACAAAATGCCGTAAATAGTCACCCAGGACCTGGTTAATTCTTTCTACTTGCCCATTGGATTGGGGATGATAAGAAGAAGAGAAGTTTAATTTAATCTTGAGCTGTTTACAGAGGGCCCTCCAGAATTTAGACACGAATTGGACGCCTCTATCCGAGACGATCTGCGTGGACAAACCGTGAAGACGAAAAATGTGTACAAAAAATTGTTTTGCCAACTGAGGCGCTGAAGGAAGACCAGGAAGAGGAATAAAATGTGCCATCTTGGAAAATCGATCAACGACCACCCAAACAACAGTGTTGCCACTGGATGGGGGTAAGTCTGTAATAAAGTCCATACCAATCAGTGACCAAGGCTGTTCGGGGACAGGCAGAGGATGAAGGAGACCAGCAGGCTTCTGGCGAGGAGTCTTATCCCGGGCACAGACAGTACAGGCCCGCACAAAATCAACAACATCCGTCTCCAGAGTCGGCCACCAATAGAAACGAGAGATGAGTTGCAAGGATTTTTTGATGCCCGCATGGCCTGCGAGGTGGGAGGAGTGTCCCCATTTGAGAATCCCGAGACGCTGGCGTGGAGAAACGAAGGTCTTCCCTGGAGGAGTTTGCCTGATGGAGGCTGGAGAAGTGGAGATCAGACAGTCAGGAGGAATGATGTGTTGCGGAGAGAGCTCTACTTCCGAGGCATCCGAGGAACGAGAGAGGGCATCGGCCCTAATGTTCTTGTCGGCAGGGCGAAAATGAATTTCAAAGTTAAAACGGGCAAAGAACAACGACCACCTGGCCTGGCGAGGGTTCAGCCGTTGGGCAGACTGGAGATAGGAGAGATTCTTGTGATCAGTGTATATGATAACTGGAAATTTTGATCCCTCCAGCAGATGGCTCCATTCCTCAAGCGCCAATTTCATGGCCAGTAGTTCTCGATCCCCGATGGAGTAGTTTCTCTCCGCCGGAGAGAAGGTCCTAGAAAAAAAACCACAAGTAACAGCATGCCCGGAAGAATTTTTTTGTAAAAGGACAGCTCCAGCTCCCACTGAGGAGGCATCTACCTCCAATAGGAAGGGTTTAGATGGGTCAGGTCTGGAGAGCACGGGAGCAGAAGAAAAGGCAGACTTGAGATGTTTAAATGCGTCTTCCGCTTGGGGAGACCAGGACTTGGGATTGGCATTTTTCTTGGTTAAAGCCACGATAGGAGCCACAATAGTGGAAAAGTGTGGAATAAATTGTCTGTAATAATTGGCGAACCCCAAAAAACGTTGGATAGCACGGAGTCCGGAGGGGCGTGGCCAATCTAAGACGGCAGAGAGTTTATCTGGGTCCATTTGTAGTCCCTGGCCAGAGACCAAGTATCCTAGGAAAGGAAGAGATTGACATTCAAACAGACATTTCTCCATTTTGGCATAAAGTTGATTGTCTCGAAGTCTCTGAAGAACCATGCGGACATGCTGGCGGTGTTCTTCTAAGTTGGCAGAAAAAATCAGAATATCGTCCAGATAAACCACAACACAGGAATATAAGAGATCACGAAAAATTTCATTAACAAAGTCTTGGAAGACGGCAGGGGCGTTGCACAGGCCAAAGGGCATGACCAGATACTCAAAGTGTCCATCTCTGGTGTTAAATGCAGTCTTCCATTCGTCCCCCTCCCTGATGCGGATGAGATTATAAGCACCTCTTAAGTCCAGTTTGGTAAAGATGTGGGCACCTTGTAGGCGATCAAAGAGTTCCGAGATAAGAGGTAGGGGGTAGCGGTTCTTTACCGTGATTTTATTAAGTCCGCGGTAATCAATGCAAGGACGTAGGGAGCCATCTTTTTTGGACACAAAAAAAAATCCAGCTCCGGCAGGAGAGGAGGATTTGCGGATAAACCCCTTTTTTAAATTTTCCTCTGACTCTGACATGGCAAGAGTCTCTGGAGCAGACAGAGGATAAATTCTGCCCCGGGGTGGAGTAGTACCCGGGAGGAGGTCAATAGGACAGTCATAAGGCCTGTGAGGAGGTAAAGTCTCAGCTTGCTTTTTGCAAAACACGTCAGCATAGTCCATATAAGCCTTAGGAAGACCGGTTACAGGGGGAACCACAGGGTCACGGCAGGGAGTACTGGGAACCGGTTTAAGACAGTCCTTGAAACAAGAAGTACCCCAGCTCTTGATTTCTCCTGTGGACCAATCAAGGGTTGGGGAATGGCGTTGAAGCCACGGTAATCCAAGAAGAATTTCGGAAGTGCAGTTGGAGAGGACCAAAAATTCAATTTTTTCGTGATGAGGTCCGATGCACGGTAACGCACGGTACAGTCCAATCTTTCATTGTTAACAGAATTGATGTAGAGGGGTCTGGCGAGACTGGTCACCGGGATGTTGAACCTGTTGATGAGAGAGGCCAAAATAAAATTTCCTGCAGATCCGGAATCCAAGAAGGCCATAGTAGAGAAGGAGAAGGTAGAGGAAGATATCCGCACAGGCACAGTAAGGCGTGGAGAAGCAGAGTTGACATCAAGAACTGTCTCACCTTTGTGCGGAGTCAGCGTACGTCTTTCCAGGCGGGGAGGACGGATAGGACAATCCTTCAAGAAGTGTTCGGTACCGGCACAGTACAGGCACAGATTCTCCATGCGGCATCGTGTCCTTTCTTGAGGTGTCAAGCGAGACCGGTCAACTTGCATAGCCTCCACGGCGGGGGGCACAGGAACGGATTGCAGAGGACCAGAGGAGAGAGGAGCCGGGGAGAAAAAACGCCTCGTGCGAACAAAGTCCATATCCTGGCGGAGCTCCTGACGCCTTTCGGAAAAACGCATGTCAATGCGGGTGGCCAGATGAATAAGTTCATGCAGGTTAGCAGGAATTTCTCGTGCGGCCAGCACATCTTTAATGTTGCTGGATAGGCCTTTTTTAAAGGTCGCGCAGAGGGCCTCATTATTCCAGGATAATTCGGAGGCAAGAGTACGGAATTGGATGGCGTACTCGCCAACAGAAGAATTACCCTGGACCAGGTTCAGCAGGGCAGTCTCAGCAGAAGAGGCTCGGGCAGGTTCCTCAAAGACACTTCGAATCTCCGTGAAGAAGGAGTGTACAGAGGCAGTGACGGGGTCATTGCGGTCCCAGAGCGGTGTGGCCCATGACAGAGCTTTCCCAGACAGAAGGCTGACTACGAAAGCCACCTTAGACCTTTCAGTAGGAAACTGGTCCGACATCATCTCCAAGTGCAGGGAACATTGCGAAAGAAAGCCACGGCAAAACTTAGAGTCCCCATCAAATTTATCCGGCAAGGATAATCGTAGGCCGGAAGCGGCCACTCGCTGCGGAGGAGGTGCAGGAGCTGGCGGAGGAGATGATTGCTGAAGCTGTGGTAGTAGCTGCTGTAGCATCACGGTCAGTTGAGACAGCTGGTGGCCTTGTTGCGCTATCTGTTGCGACTGCTGGGCGACCACCGTGGTGAGGTCGGCGACAACTGGCAGTGGGACTTCAGCGGGATCCATGGCCGGATCTACTGTCTCGATTCGGCTGGCTGGAGGTGGATCCTCTGTGCCAGAGAGGGATTGGCGTGGACCGTGCTGGTGGACCGGTTCTAAGTTGCTACTGGTATTCACCAGAGCCCGCCGCAAAGCGGGATGGTCTTGCAGCGGCGGTAGCAACCAGGTCGTATCCACCAGCAACGGCTCAACCTCTCTGACTGCTGAAGATAGGCGCGGTACAAGGGAGTAGACAAGAGCAGTGGCCCTTTAAATTGCAGAGACCCGGCGCGCGCGCGCCCTAAGGAGCGGGGCCGCGCGCGCCGGGACAAGACCGACGGAGGGCGAGCGGGCGCCTCCCGCAACGCGAATCGCATCCCGGCTGAGAGAGGTATTGCAGCGCACCCGGTCAGCAGGTCTGACCGGGGCGCTGCAAATGCGAGGATGATGCGAGCGCTCCGGGGAGGAGCGGGGACCCGGAGCGCTCGGCGTAACAAATAGTTTACTGTACATGACTACAAAATTATAGAGCGGTGTTATAGTGATTCTACTCAGGTGCTGTCCCAGCTCCACTGGGAGAAACAAGAAAACCACCTTTCCACTAACGCCTAATAAATCAGATACCAAGACTGACTTCATTAAAAGTACATATAAATTCAGTACACATAAAATTCAGTACACACAGAACTCCATTAGTGTACATCTACAAGTTTAGTACACAGAAATCACACAAAACCACGTATCTCACACATCCAATTAAAGGTTTATTAGGGACTGTGACCTGTCTTATGCCAGTCCATACCACTGTTATGCACTAAATGTCATGCAACTAATGCTATTTCTTCTTGTCTCTGCGTATCCAGGGTACTTTACTGGCCAGAATGTATTCCTGTGGAGAATGCACGTGCACACAAAAAAGTAAGGTAACAGAATGTGTAAATGTTATCTAGAATAAAGTGTTCTTGGGGTAAGTGTGTAGTACCGATAGACCCTAGCAGCCAAAGCATTGGGCAGAAAGCCTCAGGCAACCCAATCCTCAACCAGTGTATAACAGCAGAAATAACCAGTGTTATAATATTAACCCCTTCCCGCAAATTGACGTGTATACACGTCCATTTTTTCTGTGACTTAACGCAAATGGACGTGTATACACGTCCAATACATTTTCTATCACCATGTCCGTTGGCATGGTGATAGAAACGTCATCTCAGCTGTCCTGGACAGCTGACCGATGACACTATGCAGCAGGGGACCAATCAGACTGGTCCCCGGCTGCAGATCGTTGTCATTAGTCAGTCAGTTAGTGACTGACTAATGACAAGGACTTGTGGGGTTCCGGGCTGATCGGGTCTCTGGTGACCCGATCGCCCAGAAAATAACGATGATCGGAGCAGTCAGAGACCGCTCCGATCATCCTGAAGGGATAGGACCTAGGTGGCAGCTGCCACCTCGCTCCTAAACCCCTGCCATTGCTCGTTAGGACTAGCGACCAATGGCAGGAGGGGGGCGGGAGGTTAAAGGTGAAATCCCCGCTCTGCCCCGCCCCTAAATGTCGGGGCAGAGTGGGGGGAAGATGGCGGAGGGTCCCGGGACCAGCGATCATGTCCCGGGACCAGTGATCATGTCACGGGGCCAGCGATCACAGCGGGACCCGCGGCGGTACCGGACAGACAGTGCGGGACCAGCGGACGGAGCTGTGAAGATCAGCGGTAAGTGATCTTCACTGCTGCATTCCAGGAGTTGCCAAACTACAACTCCCAGCAAGCCGAGACAGCCAAAGGCTGTCTGGGCATGCTGGGAGTTGTAGTTTTGCAACATCTGGAGGCCCACAGTTTGGAGACCTCTACTGCGCCCACCGAACACTTGACATACACACATGAGGCATTTCCTTATTTGAGAGAAATTAGGTTACACATTTTGGGGGGATTTCTCTACTTTTACCTCTATAAAGATAAAAAAAAACTGGGTCTACAAGAACATACGAGTGTAAAAAATGCAGATTTTGAATTTTCTCCTTCACTTTGCTGCTATTCCTGTGAAATACCTAAAGGGTTAACTTCCTTACTGATTGTCATTTTGAATACGCTGAGGGGTGCAGTTTTTATAATGGGGTAATTTATGGGGTATTTCTAATAAGCCCTTCAAATCCACTTCAAAACTGAACTGGTCCCTGAAAAATTCAGATTTAGAAAATTTTGTGAAAAATTTGAAAATTGCTGCCCTCTGATGTCTTCCAAAAGTAAAAACATGTCAACTTTATGATGCAAGCATAAAGTAGACATATTGTATATGTGAATCTATATATAATTTATTTGGAATGCCTATTTTCCTTACAAGCAGAGAGCTTCAAAGTTTGAAAATTGCAACATTTTCAAATTTTTCATGAAATTTTGGAATTTTTCACCAAGAAAGGATGCAAGTATGGACAAAATTTTACCGCTATGTTAAAGTAGAATATATCACGAAAAAACATCCCAGAGTTATTAATGCTTAAAGTGACAGTTGTCAGATGTGCAAAAAACGCTCTGGTCCTTAAGGTGAAAATGGGCTTGGTCCTTAAGGGGTTAAATGTCTATAAAAAATAAAAATAAAAAACACAACAACAACATTGAGATAATGTCAAGTATGAATAAGCATTGCAGACATCATGCATACCATACAGTGTATAGCAGTGAAATGTCAGTAAGATTGTCAGTCAGTGAAATGTAATAGTACTAATAATATGTGCATAGTCATTAGAGATGCATAATAATATGTAGGTATATCTCTACAAAAATAAAAATAAAAAAAAATTAAAATAAAGGTATTGTTGGAAAATGTAAAAGTAATGTTACCATATTCATGGTTGTGTTCTTAACCTCTTCAGGACATAGGGCGTATGGATACGACTTGCATTCCAAGTCCATAAGGACCGAGGGCGTATCCATAGGCCCGTGGGAATTCCGGTCCCCACCGCTAGCCGGTTGGGGACCGGAGCCGGATGCCTGCTGAAATCGTTCAGCAGGCATCCCGGCATATCGCCCAGGGGGGTCATTATGCCCCCCATGTCGGCGACAATTCAGTCCAGCGATCTGCGGCGATTCCGGGTCAATCGGGTTTCCAGTGACCCGATGACCCGGAATTACTGGCTGATCGGGGCCAGAGCCTGCAGGGGTGAGGTGGCACTGGTGCCACCTCACCATCGCCCTGATTCGTCGGCCGGATTACCGGCCGACCAATCAGGGCGCCTGCTGCGGGTGTCACTCCCGCAACCCGCTCCGCCCCTCTTCCGGAGGACGTGAGCGAGTGCGGGACGTGCACCCCGGGTGCTGGGGACCCCGATCCCCGGTGTCAATGTTGGGATCGGGGCCCCAGGAGCAGCGGCGGCGACGACGAGGGACTGACCTGTGCGGCGTGGATCGTTGGAGGTGAGTGACAGCCTCCTGCTGTTGCTTAGCAACAGCTCCCAGCATGCAAAAAGGGCATGCTGGGAGCTGTAGTTATGCAACAGCAGGAGGCAGACCACCACAATTCCCAGCATTCCCTTATGGGCATGCTGGGACTTATGGTTTTGCAACAACTGGAGGCACATTTTTTCTATGGAAAAGTGTACCTTCAGCTGTTGTATAACTACAACTCCCAGCTTGCACACACAGCTAAAGTGCATGCTGGGAGTTGTAGTGATGCATCTGCTGGTTGCATAGAAACTACTGTGAATCCCCGCCCGTGCGACTGTACCCTAAAAACACTACACTACACTACACTAACACAAAATAAAATAAAAAGTAAAAAACACTACATATGCACATACCCCTACACAGCCCCCCTCCCCTCCCCAATAAAAATGAAAGCGTCTGGTACGCCACTGTTTACAAAACGGAGCCTCCAGCTGTTGCAAAACAACAACTCCCAGTATTGTCGGACAGCCGTTGACTGTCCAGGCATGCTGGGAGTTTTACAACAGCTGGAGGCACCCTGTTTGGGAATCACTGGCGTAGAATTCCCCTATGTCCACCCCTATGCAAGTCCCTAATTTAGGCCTCAAATGCGCATGGCGCTCTCACTTTGGAGCCCTGTCGTATTTCGAGGCAACAGTTAAGGGTCACATATGGGGTATCGCCGTACTCGGGAGAAATTGTGTTACAAATTTTGGGGGGTATTTTCTGCTTTTACCCTTTTTAAAAATGTAAAATTTTTGGGAAAACAAGCATTTTTTTTTTTTACATACGCAAAAGTCGTGAAACACCTGTGGGGTATAAAGGTTCACTTAACCCCTTGTTACGTTCCCTGAGGGGTCTAGTTTCCAAAATAGTATGCCATGTGTTTTTTTTTTTTGCTGTCCTGGCACCATAGGGGCTTCCTAAATGCGGCATGCCCCCAGAGCAAAATTTGCTTTCAAAAAGCCAAATGTGACTCCTTCTCTTCCGAGACCTGTAGTGCGCCAGCAGAGCACTTTTCACCCCCATATGGCATGTTTTCTGAATCGGGAGAAATTGGGCTTCAAATTTTTAGGGGTATTTTCTGCTATTACCCTTTTTAAAAATGTAAAATTTTTGGGAAAACAAGCATTTTAGGTAATTTTTTTTTTTTTTTTTACATTTGCAAAAGTCGTGAAACACCTGTGGGGTATAAAGGCTCACTTTATCCCATGTTACATTCCCCGAGGGGTCTAGTTTCCAAAATGGTAGGGCTTCCTAAATGCAACATGCCCCCCAAAAACCATTTCAGAAAAACGTACTCTCCAAAATCCCCTTGTCCCCCTTCCATTCTGAGCCCTCTACTGCGCCCGCCGAACACTTTACATAGACATATGAGGTATGTGCTTACTCGAGAGAAATTGGGCTACAAATATAAGTAAAAATTTTCTCCTTTTACCCCTTGTAAAAATTCAAAAATTGGGTCTACAAGAACATGTGAATGTAAAAAATGAAGATTGTGAATTTTTTCAAATCTTCAC